>NC_056731.1:473052771-473102771 GCF_019279795.1 Protopterus annectens
ACACAAATGCTTTGCATAAAATTTACAGTCAAGTCCAGCCAAGGACTGTTATGCGTGTTTATGAAATATGATATGCACTCCAAGTTGGCTTTTACAAATCAACCATCAGAGACTCATTTAAAGTATATGGTTGTATTTGTCTTATGTAACTCTTAAACAAGCTATCAAACTTCCCAATAGACTCGTCATAGTCAGAGGATGTTTGAAAATGTCTGTATCATCTATAACTTTTAAAATATTATCAGGGCATATCATACCCAAATAGTACATACCCTTTTTCAGACTCAGCCCAGGTGCACTAGCTTGTTGAATTATTTGTTCAGAGTCAGACTGTATGCAAATTGAGGCTTAGGAAATGAAAACAAAGAGTGCAAGAAATAACTAAATAAGAGCTCATAGCCTTAGCCTTCTGCACTATCTGCCGGATACGTGATTATGATTAAAACAGACTGATTTTGATGTTCCAGGAAAACCTCACAGAGGTTCATAGGTGTGTACTGGGCTAATGGCCCTGGGGTCTTTACAAGCCTAGCCAATAGGATTACCCTGGCATCGTGCCACCCGACCTTAGTTCCCAATGCCTCTGTCAAGAAGAGCCACGACCTTAGTTCCCAATGCCTCTGTCAAGAAGAGCCACTGGAGAGATCCCCAGGGTGAATTTTCTATTTCCCATTCACTCATCAAGATTTCTCTTGAAGAGGGCCAGTGAGGTGCTTTGTTTGACATGTATAGGAAGCCTATTCCATAGCATGAGCAGTCTCTGGGTTATGAAGCACGTTCTGTTTACTGTGAAAATGAAGTTGAGGTCTCTGGAGCATGTGGTGCGGAGGGATTGGTATTTTTTTAGATGTAGCATTTCTAACAGAGCTGGGTCAGACATGACTTTGTAAGTCAAACAGAGATTGCCTCTAAGTAGACGATATGAGACAGAGAATAGTTGGAGTTTTTTTAGTCTGTCCATACAGGACAAGTGTTTAAGGCCTAGGATCCTCTTTGTGAGGTACTTTTGCAGCCTTTCCAGTTTTTGCAGGTGTCTAGAGAGGTACATGCCAAACGAGACCTTGTACTCGATGATTGGCCTAATGAGGGAAGAGTAGAGTGGGACAATGACCTCTTTCTTCCTGGATGCAAAACCCTTAGTAATGAGATGTGCCACACAGAAGGACTTTCTGACCACAGTGACAATTTGGTGGTCAAAAGAGAGGTTGCTATCAACCTGTGTTCCCAGATCTCTTATAATGCCTTCTGTGTTCAGTGGACTATCATCGATGTGGTAATTCATGGAACTGATTTTTTCCCAAAGGGGATGAAGACACGTTTTTTGGCATTGAGCTTAAGGCCATGGTTCTGACACCAGTCATTGGTCTCAGTGAGGCCTTTCTGTAGGATGTCAACATCATTTGGGGAGTTAATAATGGCTCCCAACTTGCAATCGTCTGTGAATTTTGTCAGCCAGAGTCCTTTTGTGTTAGCCTGGACTTCTGAGAAGTAGATACCAAACAGGAGAGGACCCAGGAACGATCCCTGTGGGACTCCACTTGTGACTGGCCAGCAGTCTGACTTGGGGTCAGCTACTTTCACACTGTGGGTTCTATCTGTGAGCCAGTTTGTAACCCACCTAGTGATATAGGGGTTGATGCCTAGCTTAGTGGGTTTTTCTATGATTCCTGAGTGGGGGATGGTACCAAAGGCCTTGGCCAGATTAAGATAGGCTGTAAACCACCTTGCCTTCATCCACAGCTCTGGTGATGGACTTAAAGAAGTCAACCAAGTTGAGCAGGTATGATCTATCCTTCACAAAACCAAAAGTACAGTTGTGTACACTTACCATAAATGTAGATGTTCAAGTGTATTCACTGTTGCAGTCATTACATTTGAGTAATCTGCTGGCAGGTTGCCCTCAGTCGGCCTGATTAACAAAGTCTTGGGTACTGCATCAATTGCTGTCCCTTGTTCCATAACGTCAGGTCATCAGGTGTATAAAACATGCAGCCGACACCATTACATCAGTTCTTCTTGCCCCAGATGTCAGGTGCACCCCAAATGGGGAGCAAAAAAAAATTATATATATATATATATATATATATATATAAAAAAAATTAGAAACACAAAAATATACCACCAAACAAAAACAAATACACCAAAAAGGCTTTTAAGCATAGTAAAAGGAAGAAGAGGTATAGTAAAAGAAAAACAGGGGGCTGTAGGGAGGGTAACCAGGACTGCAACAGTGAATACACTCAAACATCTACATTTATGGTAAGTGTACACAACTGTACTATGTTCTTCATGTTTCACTTTTGCAGTCATTACATTTGGGTAGATTTCCAAAGCTAAGGCTGGGAGGATGGATTTATACAGCATTAGGAACAGCTATAAGGCCCTGAAAAACAGCCGTGGCAAAGCCAGCTCTGGATTTAGAGAAAATTGGTAAGTGATAATGCTTGGTGAAAGTATGAACTGAACTCCAGGTAGCAGCTTCTAGAATATCCCTGGTAGGAACACCTCTGAGAAAGGCTGCTGAAGTAGATGCAGCCCTGGTGAAATGAGATCTGATCCCCTAGGGGATAGGTTTTCCATGGTGATTATAACAGAAATGAATACAATGGCTTATCCATTTAGAAATAGTTTGCTTTGAAATAGCCTTCTCCTCTGCCCCTGCAGCAAATGCTACCAGCAGTTGTTCCAATTTTCTTTGATATTTAGTCCTGTCCAAGTAGAATCTAAGTTGTCTGTGTACGTCCAATGAATGCAGAATCCACTCTCCCTTGTTCTGTGGATTGGGAAAGAAAGTTGACAAATGAATGGACTGATTATGAGCCACACTGGATACCACCTTGGGCAAAAATGATGGATTAGTCTTGAGTGACACCCTGTCCGCATGAAAGATGATGAAAGGCTCCACTGCCATAAGGGTCTGTAATTCAGATATCCTTGTAACTGAATTGATTGCTAAAAGGAAGGCTGTTTTCTAGGAAAGAAATTTTAAGTCTGCAGTTGCAGCTGGCTCGAAAGGAGGTAGAGTGAGTCTCTCCAATACAAAATTAAGGTCCCAGGCAGGGGTTGGAGCTCTCCTGGGTGGTCTCAAGTTTTTGGCCCCTCTGAGATACTGCTTTAGAAGAGGATTAGAGAAGGTGGGGGGGTCTGTGTTGTAATGAGCTGAAATGGCATGGATTTTTATGGAAGAAAAAGACAGGCCCTTGTGAAGCATTTCAGTTAAGTATTGCAAAATCTGAGGTAAACTGGGCACTGCTGTGCTCATTCCTTGAGATTGATTCCAGGCACAGAAACTTTAAAATTTGTCAGCATAAGATTTTATAGTACTACGTCTTCTTGCCTCCAAAATGACATCCATCACAGGTTGGCTGAGGGATGCTAAGGGGGAATTTAAATGATTAGCCAAGCTGCAAGATTCAACGTTTGGAGATGAGGGTGCAGAATTTGGTTCTCCTGCTGAGACAGTAAGGAAGGTGTCTGAGGCAGGTGCCATGGAGAAATGTGTGACACACTGCACAGGAATGGGCACCAGTGTTGGCAAGGCCAGTCTGGAGCAATCAAAATCGTTTTTGGTTTGTCCTGTTTGACTTTTAGTAGAACTTTGGAGAGCAAAGGCAGAGGGGGAAAGGCATAGCTGAAGGACAGAGCATCCACTTTCCAGGCTTTTTTGTGATGAGTTCTTGTGCAAAATTTGTCCAACTGGTAGTTCTGGGGTGAGGCAAAAAGATCTATGTCTGGGCTCCCCCATTTGAATGTCAACATGTTGAAAATCTGTGGTCCCAGTTTCCATTCGTGAGGGTCCATGAGATTTCTGCTTAGTTCGTCTGCCAGGGCATTCTGCTTTCCTGGCAGGAATTGAGCTTGCAGTTGTACTTGGTAGCTCAAGGCCGTGTTCCACAATGCCATGGCTAGTCTGCATAGGGGGTAGGAATGTGTACCCCCCCTGCTTGTTTGTGTACCACATACCACATACCACATAACCGTGGTGTTGTCCGTCTTTATCAGTAAATGTCCTGGATGAAGGTAGTCCTTTAAAGGCTGTCAGTGCATTCTGTATGGCTAGCATTTCTTTTTGATTGATATGAAGCTGCATTTGATTTGGGGTCCATTTGCCCTGAATGCACTTCCCTGGCAGATGAGCCCTCCATGCATAGTCTGATGTGTTTGTAGTTAGGGTTTGGGCGGCAGGGGGTGGTGTGAATGGCAGTCCCTTGTTTTGGTGGCAGGCCTCTGCCCACCATAGGAACTCTAGGTGCAGGCAAGGAATGATAGGAATCATTGTTTCCAGGCTGTGACAATGTTGACTCCATAAAGTTTTTAAGTACCACTGAAGTTTTCCCTCATATGCAGTCTTGCATATGGAATTAGAAGAATGCAGGAGGCCATGAACCCCAAGGCTTGCAGTATTTGCCTTGCAGATAGCAGGGTTTTTGTGGCCACCTGTTTGAAGTAAGTCACAAAATGAATTTGCTTTTCTGGCATAAGGAAAGCCATCTGGGCAGTTGTATTCAAGCTTGCACCCAGGAATGTAATATTTTGAGAGGGTACCAGTTGAGATTTCTTTTCATTTATGGTGTACTCTAGACAGGTTAGAACTCTTTTTACAAACGCCAGATGTTTTAGAAGAATGGCCTGGTTTTCTACCTGAATTAGACAATCGTCCAGGTATGGATATATTTGAATATTTCTTTGCCTGCAAAATGCAATTACTGGTGCCAGGCACTTTGTGAATACCTTGGGCGCAGTAGATAAGCCAAAGGGCAGTGCAGAGAACTGATAATGCATGCAGCCTGCTTTGAAGCATAGACATCTTCTGCAATATTCCCTGATTGGGATATGCAGGTAAGCCTCTTTTAAGTCAAGAGTTGCCAACCAGGCATCCTTGCCTAGCATAGGAAGTAACTGCTGAAGAGTCAGCATCTTGAATTTTGGAATGTACAGGAAGGTGTTTAGAGTAGACAGGTCCAGAATTGGACGCCATGATTTGTCTTTTCTGGGTACCAGGAAAAGTCTGGAATAGAAACCTTGTCCCTTTTCCTCTTCTGGTACTAATTGAGTAGTCCCCATGTTTATGGGGGGAAAGTACTTGTTTCTGAGCCTCTGCCCACTGATTTGGGGGCAGGTCTGGCCACCCATTTGGAGTTGGCAGTGTGTGAAAATGAAATCTGTATCCCTGGGACACTATATTTAAAACCCATTTGTCCTGGGTTATAAGTTGCCAGTTTCTTGAATGAAGAGCCAGTTTTCCTCCAAAGAGGCGGCTAAGAGGTAAGTGCCTGGTAATTCTAAAGGAAAGTCATTGAGACTGTTTACCATAGGGTGGTGCCTTGTTGTTTCCAGATTTGGAAGTGGAAGCACCCCATTGCTTAGTTCTGAAAGTCCCTTGGGACTGAAACCTGGTGCTTTTGGAATGTCTGGGCTTGGGCGCAGTGGCTCTGGAGGGAGCTGGAAAGGACCAGTTCTTAGTAGGCCAATGCCTACTAAATCTAGGAGGTTGCACTTGTAAGAAATCTTTTACAATTTGCATAGATTTAGCTTTATCTTCCATCTTTTTTAGAACTTCTTCAGCCTTATTGCCAAATAGGCGGTCCTGCTGTAAAGGAGCATCCAAAAGTTTTGCTTTGACATGATCAGGCAGAGATTGCTCCTTAAGCCAAGCATGCCTTCTAAGCACAGACCCAGTAACAGAAGCCTTACAAGAGGCCTCTAAAGAATCAAAACCACATTGCAAAGTATGCTTGCCAACTTGTTCAGCTGAATGCAATAAATCCTGCAAATCTTTATTCTCCACACAGTCAGAAATCAACATAATTTTCTGTTTAAGCAGTCCCATTATATGCTGTTTATATTTTATCACATGAAATTGACAGTTTAAAGCCCTGGTTGCTAAGGTTGCAGAAGTATAAACCTTTTTACCCCATCTATCCAGCGCCCTGGAGTCTCTATCAGAAGGGGTAGGATTTTTTGCAGTAGAAGCCTTAATGCCTTTGAGCCCCTGAGAAATGATTTCAGGGTCCTCAACAGGATTTTTGAAAAGGAATTTGTGGGACTCAGGAACCCTGTAGTACCTATCTGGTTTGCTAGGGGCTGGAGGCAAGGAATCCGGGGCCATACTGGATTCTGAAAACACATCATCAACAACATCTAGTACAGGAGGTATAGCCAAAGGCCTATGCTGAGGAAGAAGAACAATTTTGCACCATAGCCAAATTATGGAACTCCCTCCCACCCACAATTACCTCCATACCATCATGCGCCCACTTCAAAACTTTACTAAAAGCGCACCTAAAAACATGCTGGCTATGCCCTTGCAACTTCCACTCTAATATCACCCACCCCATTCAACCACTACCTTTCTTTCCACTCCACTAACTACCTTGATTATAGCAAGCTCAGATGCTCATAAGCCAGTACTTATTATACAGCAGGAACTTCTTATTGTAACATTTGTTAATGTCTGTTATGTACTTCACAGATAAAGATTCTAGTTGTCTACTGATGTACTATGTTCATCTGTAAATATGTTGTAAGTAATTGCTATGTAAATTGTTAATCGCTATGTAATCAAATGTAACTACTGTCTGTTTATTTTAACTGTGGAGCTTTTCTCCCCAGGCCTCCACTGAAAATGGACCTACGTCCAGTCGGACACTCCTGGTCAACAAATATAAATGAATAAATAAAATAAATAAAGAAGAAGTAAATTCCAAAGCCTCTTTTTGGATTCAGAGAAATCCTGACTTTTCCAGCGGAAATGCTCCCTTAAGGTATGTTAACTTTCCCCAAAAGAGAAATCCTCAGGTGGAGAAGCAGAGGAAATGGAAGAAGCAGAAGAAACAGAGTCCTGTTCAGAGGATTCATAGTCAAATTCAATCCTAGGCCTCTTGGAGGGGGGGGGGGGGTGACTACCCCTGATTAGAGTAATTAAATCTTCAGCCATTTTGATCATTTGTTTTTTAGGCATAGGGGCCTGAACATGTGGCCTGGGCGTCATTTTTTTAGACATAGATTAAGATTTAGGCCTTAGCACTGAAGTTGGAGTTTGTTTAATATGCAAGTTTGTAGGCCTGAATACACCCTCAGAAGCCGGTGCCTGCTCAGCGGCTCTGGACCCATCCATGGTAGAGACATCGGTGGGTTCCATATGTGAAGTATCTCGCGGCGTACTGGACTCTGTATGCGTCTCAGAAGACACTTGCAAATCAGAAGTTGCGAGTATCAGGAGCTGCGAAAGTGCCTCACTGAGTACCGGCGAACTGACGACTGGCTTAGAAGAAGCGTCGTCGGCAGTTTTGGACCTCAAAGGCCTGTCTCCGTCTTTTTCTTTGCGTTTTTTGGTATTCCGGTAGTCAGATTGCTAACCAACATAATTTCTGGATAACTAAACCCTGAACCAAAATATTTTGAAGCAAAAATGTACCGACGATGGATAGTGCACTGATTAAATAAAGCACAAAACCGACAACAAGGTACGTTGTGGTCAGGACCTCGGCAAATGAAAATCCTTATGAGGTATTTGCTTCCCACAAGTAACACAATTGTTAACTTTTACTGACATCGGTAAGGAGCAAGAAAAAGTTTCCCCAACAGGGTACTTAGCTTTTAGTTGAAGACTTCAGTTCTGAATCTCGAAAACAAAAATTTCAGGAGTCGGCCGACCAGCATTTGCAAACTGCTTCTGCTTCGGGCACTGTGTGGCAAGAAAGACTGATGTAATGGCATCAGCTGCATGTTTTATACCCCTGACAACCTGATGTCATGGAAGAAGGGACAGCAACCGACGCAGGATCCAAACGACTTTGTTAATCAGGCCGACTGAGGGCAACCTGCCAGCAGATTACCCAAATGTAATGATTACAACAGTGAAACATGATGAACATCTGTGTGGGATCCAGAGTTTGGAGATCCCCTTCATCCTTGTTTATTAGGTCCATGATGATGCGTTCCATAGCTTTGCATATCAGAATTGTCAGGCTAATTGGGCGATAGTTCACAGGGTCTGTAGTCGCTTCTCCTTTGTAGAGAAGGATGGCTATAGCAGTGCACCATTCAGTGGAGACAAAGCCTGAGGTGAGGCTGTGATTAAACACACAGGTGAGGTGCCAGTTCACTCTGTAGTTCATGTAGAACACAGCCAGGGATATTGTCAGGTCCCATAGAAGCTGTATTCTTGGCCTTGGATAGTGCTGTTTTAACCTGTGCAGCAGTAATACTGGGTGCCTGGCAATCTACTGGTACTGTGATTGGTCCTTTGGGGGGAGAGAGGTGCAAAGTTGACACTGAATCTGTTGACCAGTATATTGGCAATATCTGTTGGCTTGGTATAGGAGGTACCATTGTGCAGTAGCTCAGATCAAATCTGGGTATTGCCATGGAGATTCTTTACATAACTATAGAAGGCCTTGTGGATGTCTTTACTATCTGCTGCAATTCTGTTTTCATAGATAGCTTTAGAGGATTTGATGAGGGATCTCAACTTTTTGTTGAGGCTGATAAGGGAGGTTTTCCAGTCTTGGGACTTCACCTTATTCCACATCAGTTTCCTCCTCCTGTTGTAGAGTTTGTTTACGGCAGGGGACCACCAGATTGGCTTCCTTTTTTAGGAGAAGAGCATCTTGGCTCTATTGGGTATGGCGAGATCCATGCATTTGTGTACATGTTCGTACTGTGCATTGGTGTATGATTCGGCAGTCATGCAACTATTCTCCATTTGCATGGGTGCCGTGAAGTTAGCCACCTCTGTTTCTAGGAGCCCAAAGTCAGCTTTGGAGAAATATTTCATGATGGTTACCTTTGCGGGGGGGGGGGGTGGATTTCCAAGGTGATTAGTTTGTGGTCTGATCTAACCAGGGAGGAGTTGACTATTGGTGTAGAGCAATGGTCGCCCATGTTAGTAATGACCAGGCCAAGTATGTTGCTACCACTAGTGGGGGTAAGAACGAGCTGGTCCAGGGCATTGGAATTAATGAATTCCAGGAAATGTTAGGCAAGTGTATTAGTACATGAGTAGTTTTCCCAATTAATGGATGGGTAGTTGAAGTCGCCCAGTATGAGAGTGTTAGGTTGGACCCTAATATTCTCCAGGGTGCTTAGGAATGTGGAGTGTGAGTCTTGGGGCATGGTTGGGGACCTATAACAGGCTATGACCTGAATTGCTGTCTTACCCAATGTTAGCTGCACCTGAAGTATCTCTGATGTGTTATGTTGGGCTACCAATCTGGAGGTGTGTGCATCCTTTATGAATATGGAAACACAACCGCCTTTGGAGCTTCGGTCCAAGTTCTGGGGCCGAAAGACATGGAATGAGTTATAGCCTGGTAGTGCAGGGGTGCTTTCTGCTGCCTTGAACCAGGTCTCTGTTACAGCACAGATGTCTATGTTCTCCATTTTAAGGAGTTCTTCAAGTGAGTGCATTTTGAGATTTAGACTTCTAGCGTTGAGCAGCATAACCTTCAGACTGCATTTGTTTTAGCTGTTATGGTGGTAATTTGATCTTTGGAACACCACCTAAAAAAGGCACTATAGGGGTGGCAAAAGCCTTGGTCAGTATCCGGAAGCAAAGGGGTGACAGATGCAGGCCATCATTGGCAAAGCATCGAGATATGTCAATCATGTCATCACAGGCAGACAGATACTGGATCCCCTTAGAATGACACCAGAGGCTTAGCCAATTGTTGAAATCAATCATTTTCTGCTTGTACTGTGGTATAATTCTCGGTGATGGTAGGATGCTGCTCAGGACTAGGGTCATACTCGCCTGGGCTACATAATCCGAGAGCTCCTCCATGCCTCTTTTCATGTAGTCCAGGGAGGTATGTCTCAGGTCATTCACACCCACATATACAATGAAAGAGTCATATTTGTACCTGTTGTTGAGGGATCTGAGTGTGTGCATTATGTGGTGGATCTTGGCACCTGACAGGCAGCTAACTGTTACTTTCCCCTTATTCAGCCTAGTGACTGGGACATCAGTGTGCCTCACTATCGAGCCACCTATGACATGTTTTATGATTTTAGGGATGGGATCCCTCTGGAAAATATATATTTTGATTTGCTGTAACCATAATTTACCAGTGCATATATATGCTCTGACCACATTTATTTTATGAAAAAGACACTACTGAGTCACTGATAGTGTCATTGATAGTCAGGTATATGAAAGGTAATATAAAAGGCAGTTAGCAACAATATTTTACTTGCTCTGAAGTAGGTTCAAAGCAGGAACTAATATGTCCAAACAAAGCCTTATACAGAGGTATGCCAGACCTGGTCATGTTTACGATTGCAGTTTGTAAGTATCTGCCAAGAGCAACATTTGGGACCATTAAGTGCTTCTACTTGACATAGCCCACAAAAACAGCTAACTTGCCTGAAGAAAGTTTATAGATATCAAAATGCCAGAATGGTGGATTACTTATCTTCGATATTGCTACACCCTAAGAAGTGAACGCAGCATAACTCTGAAACTTTTCTACAAGACATACCTTTGTTACATTACAGCAAACTGCAGAAACATTTAATAGCAATTACTGTATTACTTAGTATATTAGCAGGGACATCAGCATCAGCCCAGGACCCTGACTGTGACAAGAACTGCACAAAAAATATCTTTACACTGGTTGCATGGATGTAAGAAGTATTAATAGTAAATGGCCATAACTACAGCTTTAGGCTGCTCAATACAAATTAAAAATTGCTTGAAGAAAATATGACTTAAGGACTTAGCGTGGATGTTACTTCATATCTATTGATTTCAACCTGTTCTCAGGTAAGTGATGAGGGGCGGCAGCTTTAGTAGGAAATTACAATCTACCGCTGATATTAACAGTAACTTCTTACAAAGAGTCAAACTGCATTCTCCTTCAGATTATAAAGATAATTCAAGTCCGACCACCTCATCTATCAGTATTTTCAGGATACTTTGGGCAAATTGCTTCAACACACAAAGCACCACAAATGTATAACACAGATCTTAATCTTGACTGGAAGGAGCAATACATGACCACATTTAAAAGGATCCTGGCCCAGTTAGTAACTAAATGACCCAGGCCCAACTATACAATTCATAAACAACAGTTGGATATAGTAATAACAAATATACCTGACAAACTGAAATAAATGCAAGTAATGCTTAATAATATAAGCTATCACTGTCCCAGTTTTGTTTCCCAATCTAAAGAAATCTAACAAAAATATACCACAAGTATTTAATTCTTGGTCATTACAAGAATCTTCTGAAGACTTTCTTCTCTTAGATCAAAAGAATCCAGACTGAAGTAATGTTTATAACTGCTTAAATCCTGCCAAAGCCCTATCAACTTACTACAGTCTCGTCACACCAATAAAAGAAAATCTGCATCTACTAAGTAGAGAGTATGAGGAAAACTCAAGCCATGGTTTATGAATAATAAGGGCGCTGATGAAATATTGTCAGAGATGAAAATAGGTCAAAGCAATTTTAACAGTAATAAAATATCAGAATTTGAAACATACTACTGGAATAAAAACAAATGCTACCAAGCTTCAATATGTAAAATAACAGCAAGCATCTTAAGTAAGTTTGCTCTCCAAACTCTGGCAAACAAATATTTTTTTTGGGACAAACAATGCTTCTTTTGAAGGCTCAGGCAAAAATATGGGACAAGCAAATACAATGAAGTATTTCTATTCCAATATGAAGTACTTCAGTACTATTTCCAAATAACATGTCTCTCTTTCTGTCTTGTTTCACCACCGTTAAAAAAAATTAAGGCAAATCAGGAAACTCCGAAAAATAAGTCAACTCCTACAATCCTGATCACCATATCCCACATCTTATAATTCTGAACTAGGTATACAAATGCTTTCAAAACTATTGGATCACAATATGTAATCTGATGTCACAAAATTAGTCATCCTCTGCAACTTTAAATATGCACTGTTCAAATCACTAGTTAAAGTTCCTGAGCCTACATACTAACAAATATGCAACACTATTTATACCCTAGCTTCAGTACGAGCACTGCGTTTTATACCTTAACTGATGAAATATATGAGAATACGGAGCAGAAAGAAATGACAGGTGCAATATTTCTGTTTTTCTAAAGAAATGTGAAAACTTTAGAGCATGCCACATTTCTTCTAAAGTTAAGTAAATGTGGCTTCTCCTCTGAAAACAATGGCTTGCCATGTATGTAGTTAACAGAAAACTCAGGTTGTAAGCAGTAACATCTTTTCTTAAACTGACACAACTCTGGAGGATGATACTCAGGGATATGTGCTCAAGTCCCTATTATTCGCCTTGTTTTTAAATAATTTCCTTTAGGAAAGCTCTCTGTTTAGTAGGTGAGAGATCCTTCTTTGTCAGGTTACAAAAACTGAGTGACATGAGACTTCAGTCTCATCTAGTATTAAACTATCATTTTTAGTGATGGATTATAGAATGTCATCGCATACATCTGGTCATCTGACTTCTAGCTCCCTTGCTTTCCCCTTTGGATAGAAGCTATCAGAATTTAGCACATATTTGTCAACAATACACATACACAGAGCCTTGCTAAGATCTGCTGCAGCTCCTGGAAGTCATAAAACAATTTCAAACCTCTACCTTCCAGAGTAGTAATTAGTTTACCTCAGTAACAATGAAGGAAGCTTCCTAGTGCAGACGTTTTGTTTCGGGCTGCATTGGGAGACTGTAAGATACAATCTTTATGGCCTAAGCCAAGCAATTTAATTTCAAACTATTTTCGAAGTTTGAGATTAACCTCTTCTCTTCCAGTATCCTCTTTTAAAACATAACACATTTAAACAGTTACAATAATACATGTATATTTCTTTTTCTGTCCAGCAGTGTACACTGTTGGTACATTTTAACACAAGCAGCTTTACAAATACATTTTTAAATACAAGCATTTGTACAAATCAGTTTGATATAAAAATGACACACAATTATTTACAAAATTCCAACTAGCTGTGCTGGCATATGCTACACATCCTTTGCCTTACTTCTCCTGGCATAGCTGGCAACACCTCACATCGTCACACAGACCATCACATATACTGATGAGCCTCCCAGCACTACCTCTCTGCTGAATTTCAGTAAACTAATTTTTATTCTCTGTCTCCCACAGACTAGAACAGAGGGCTTCAGCTTTTTGGCTAAGTTAATTAGCAGTGCTAAATTTACACACGAGTCACTTATAGTTTCATAGATTACTACTAGGCTAGCTGCCCTTGTGGGCTATTATAAGCCTAGACAATTACCCTGTGTGAGAATCAAACCCTGCACATTGTGTCTGTAAGGTAAACAACACAAACTAGTCCAGTTGGAAATTCCACCTCAAAACAAATAACTAACTCTCAGAAGTGGAAACTAACAGGCAGATCAACTCAATGTATACATATATGAATGTATTTAATAATTAAAAACAAATTGATTGAGCATTTTTGTCTCACTCGGGAGACCTCATCAGAACAAACACATACAGTTTCCACTTCCTATTATACCACCTGGGAGAAAAATAAAGTTTCCCACCCCAAGGGATATTATAATTTCTTTACCACCTTCCTACACCACATGGGAAGAAGCATCTAACAGAAATATAGATTTTACCTTTACAGTTTATCTATGCAGCAAGGAAATTAAAGTTCCCAAATATGAGAGCATTTACTCCAATTAAAGAAGAGGAAATGTGGTTGCCCAATTTAAAAATATAAATGTTCGTATAGGTTCATTGGCTCTCACTAGGCTATTGATCTTTGAGGATGTTAAGAAGCACAGCCATATTATAGTAGTTTTTAGCCCTTGTATTTTGAACATGAATGACCAGGAATATTTACATGTTTCCTCTGTCGATGAAGAATAGGTGTGAAAGAGTAGTTTGGGCCTGCAAACCTCAAACTCACATACCTGTTCTTGGAGTCTAGTGCTCATCCACTATACTATACTACAGAATACTTTTGTAGGGAAGTACAGTAGAGAGTCAATTATCTGAACTAATTGGGACCTAGGGTAGTTTGGATAATCAAATTGTTCCGATAATCAAACATATAATTGAACAAGATAAAAAAATGCTAAAATCTTGTTTTTTTTTTTTTCTGCATGCAGGAATACACTTTTCAACCATTCAGGGATTCCAATGGACATTAAAGAATATTTTTCACACATGAGCTGGCTATAAGCTCAAAAAACATGCTCAAGCAAATACGTGTAATGTTTACATATTCAGACTTTATGATTTTTCCTACCCGAAAACTTTGGAAGGCTGATTCTGATAACTGATGTTTCTGATAATCAATGTTCGGATAATCAACTCTCTACTGTATAGTAACTTCTCCACCTGGTCTGGGCTGCGTTAGAGGCTGCTCTTCTGGGTAGTCACTTGCATAAAGCAATTTGTTGGTTGCTCTAAAAAAATGTACACGTTCTCATATAAAGTAGTACCATTCCCTGCTAGCATCATTTCAGATGTTATAGCACTTCAAGATGCTGAAAAGGATAGAATATCTTTTAGGATAAGATGCACCAAATTTGGAATATCCAAAATTAGATGTAGAAGGGAAACCATTTCACTGGGAGTCATGAGTACGGTTGTCTATCAAGCTCATTTACCAGCAAGTATAAATGGTTTAGGTAACCCAGCCTTTGCAGCTTTTAATTATGCATTTGAATTAACATCAACATGATTGATGGAACATCTGCAACTCAGGCATGGGAGTACCATTCCCTGCTAGCATCATTTCAGATGTTACAGCACTTCAAGATGCTGAAAAGGATAGAATATCTTTTAGGATAAGATGCACCAAATTTGGAATATCCAAAATTAGATGTAGAAGGGAAACCATTTCACTGGGAGTCATGAGTATGGTTGTCTATCAAGCTCATTTACCAGCAAGTATAAATGGTTTAGGTAACCCAGCCTTTGCAGCTTTTAATTATGCATTTGAATTAACATCAACATGATTGATGGAACATCTGCAACTCAGGCATGGGATTTTCTCATCACGAAGGAGGCTTGCCATTAGTATGTTTCCAAAGGAAACCACTAGCACAGGTTGTCCAGACAGTACCCCTATTTTAGTAGTAGGGAGTTACAGGCTAAGCAGTTTTAATCATCAGTCATGCACTAACTTGACATGAGAGTCCTGAATTTGTTATAGGAAAACATACTAAGGTATGAGGAGGAAGGCATCCATTTAATTCTGAGCTTGCAATTAAATACTATCAAGAGGCTGAGTCAAACTCACAAGCTTTTAGAACAAAATCATAACTTTTTTTGTGATGTGTACTGGATGCCAGACACAAGTAAGAAATAGGTTGCAAAAAGGTTTCTTCAGGAAATAAGGTAGCTAATTCAGTACATAGGTTTTGGGAATGCTTTCATGTTTAAAGGTTTGGGTTGATGCCTGCATTAATGTAAGGTACATTATCTCTATTATTATTCAAATTTTCCTACAGGCACAGATATTAAGGGAAGATGACAGCAAAGAGGAGATAGCCTCCAACTGTAATTTCTGGCAGTGCCAATTTGCAGCAGTCACTAGGATGTACACAACATTCCAATGGATCAAACATTAAGCCAGTATAACAACTTAGTATACAATACTGTTGCAAAAGTGAGAAGCAGTCAGAAGGCAACATGCTAAGTTTGAATCTTCCTTAGGTTGCTTCAGGTGAAAGCCAATTAAAAATCTTTGCTCAAATGCACATTTATTGGCTACTCTAATAGCTGCCTTTTGATACCCCAAGGCAAGTGATGCATCCCTAAACTTGCCATGTCTGTGGCTACCACCCTAGTGCAGGCATGAAGAATACCACTGACACATTTTTCCATGTGCTTAATGACCCTGCAAAAGTTTTACAAGGTGCTGTTTAAAGGCATCACCTGATATCTTCTGGCACATGACATTGACCTGTTTCATCAGGTGTCCTGAGTCTGGCACTTAACTGCCCTAGTGATGAGAATGACACACACATACACACATATAGATAGATAAATAGATAGATAGAGATATATATAGATATTAATGGCAAGATAGATAGAGATATAGATAATTATGGCAGGATTAGTCCCTGGGTTTTGGTATATTTGCATAGATACATGAATGTCTTCATCCCAGTGAAAGTGGTCATACTTCCTTTGTGCCGGTGGTAAGAGTCAAGCGCTAGTGAGGTACTCTCCAGTGACTGAATAACCAATGGTATAGCAGTATGTTAAGGCTGCTTTATCCTTAGCAAATCTAGACCGTGTTTTGAAATGGCAGACAGCTCTTTAACAGCCCACTTAAAATGTTCTCACATTGAAGTTAATGTTTGCTCAAAGGATATACCTCCTAGCGGGAAATTTAAAGTTAAGAGACTCAATGTCAATGGCTCCCTAGCCAAGCAATGAGTGGAACTGAGTAATATAAGCTAGGTCTTCTTCTCCATCTACAAAGTTAGAAGAAAGCTCCAAACAGGATTCTCTCTTTCTTTTAAATGGAGGAGAAACTGTTCCAGAAGTAGAGTTCACCCATTGCTGGAGGCAGAGTGTGGATTCTCTGTCAAGCCACCACATAATACTAAGTGAATCATTTATAATGAAAGCCTGAACTAGCCCAGGTAGGCATCAGCAGAACAGATACCACAGGCATTATGGCTATTTGCTGTTACTTGAGAGACTTGATTTGTTTAGGTTATCTGTATGAAACCAAAGAAGGCAATCACTTCCCCAGAGCTTATATGTTTGTGTATCAAATGGTAGGAATATCAGAAGGGGGAGAGGCTTCTCCATATATGATAGATAGGAAAAATTAGGAAAATCACTGACCAGTTGCAAGCACATGGAAACAGGCATTTTATTATAATACAGCATTAAAATCTTGAGAGGTGTGGAGAGATACTTGTACACCTGCTGTCCACCTCTAAAGGAGCATAGGCAGATGTAGATATATATGTAGGAGATTATACCAACTAGTTTTCACTTCTGCAGAACCAATACCCTTAGGCCCTCACAAGACTGACCAAGACCTCATGTTGTTTGCCTGTTGAAATTCATTTTTTCCCTATCATTTTAGGGCATTTGGATTCCCTAGTCGCATGGCAGCCTTTTGTTTCAATGTCAACAGCTTTTTGTGCTGCAAGAAACATTAAGGGAGTGTTCACCAAGTGAAAAGTATTGTCTTATTCAAGGAAGCAAACAGGTTACAGACACTATGTGAATGCCCAAAAGAGAAGAGACTGAAGATGAAAATCTGTACTGGAATAAGTCAGTCATAAGCACACTTGTTGGTAACTGTTCTTAGGGATATTATCCGCAGAAAAAAATCCAATTTACAAATATAAATCAGGGACTCACAATACAATGCAAACACAAATAAAACTGAAAACTTCCCAAGATGGATATTTAGTCCAGTTCTGGAGGAAATCTAGGACTGACAGATCCACTTTTGATTGCATTGTGTGAAAAAAAAGAACTAAAAGATGGTGCAGGCACCTCTCTCCTTTAAACCATGTGTCTTACTGTTTGTGAGAGGAGGCTCTTCCTCTTTATGGGGACATCTAAAAGCCTCAGAACTCAGGCCAAATAATCAGATGTCTACCTGTGCATAGTCCCCAAAGTGGTTAAGTCATGTAACACCAATTGTTGAGATAGCTGCTCAGTGGACCACAAACCCATTTCTCTTATCATAACCCACATTTCACTTTCTTGGGTCACGCTTCCAACATACATACAGAAATTATTGCACTTGACATTTCCAGACAGCCTTCCTCCAGACTAAAGATAAATAAATCAGTATTACATTTCTCTCAAAAAACTTTCCACGGTGGAGTACCAGGGAGACATTTCAACATACCAGTAATAAATTACACATATTCAAAGGCAGGCAACATGCTGATGATAATATATCAATTTGGCCTAAATACCTACAAACTGCATAAAGCTCAGATGTTAACAACACACTAGGTACTGTACTATGTACACAGGTCATTATTTATACAGGGAAATAACAGAGCAAAACATACTAGTCTGTGCTTGGAGCTAAGGAGCTGGGAACCCCAGCATAAACAATTATGGCAGAGAATAGACAGAGAAGAGTGGAATTCATTTGTTGGAGTTCCTTTCTGGGAAATCCTGTGTGCTGTTTACAGAATTCACTGCCTCTGTCCAAAAACTTGTATGCTGTCACCAGAACCTTCTCCAGAAGATTCATGGGACTGTAAACCTGACAAAGGCAAGATTGATGCCGTAATCCGGGATGGGTTTGGCTGCTGGTGAAAAAATCATTGCTGGTGAGGATTAAAAAAATGAGAATGAGAGAGAGAGAGACTGCTACAAGCTGCCACCATGTCCACCCCACAAAAAGTCTACCTACTTACCACTATACGCAAAAAGTAAACTGAGTGGAGGAGATGCCGAGAAATCTTGTGTCAAAAACTAAAACTATGCCCGAAGGAATAAGTGGTAGAAATAAGTTATTTCTGTATTCACTGGATATATCTGGGCAATACAAATATCTGGGAAGTACATACAACCATTACCTATGGAGTGAATTTGGCTGAGCACACTGAAGAAATGTATCACTCTGAATACAGCTATTATCTGTCTAATTCAGAAAGAGACCTTCAGCTCTCAGGTGGGCATTTCTCGGAGAAGAGGCTACCAATATCAAAGAAAGAGAACACAACAAAAGATTGGTGGGTTTGGCCTGCTAGGGCTGCATGTGTGTTTATTGGCAGTAACTCAAAGATGCAAAGCATTGCACATGCTTCTGTATCTAAAGATTCCGGTTACTTCTAGAGTACATATAGCATTGTGTGTTTGGAAGTGCTCTTCCTGGATGGAGAGAGAGTGGCTAAGCAAGTAGCAAACTTGCCTTTGTGCTGGAAGATAAGAAGGTTGTTGGTTCTATTCCCATCGGAACTGATTGGATTAATTTTTCCATTACTGATAATGTGTGCAGCATTAGAGGGGTACTATAGGCCTAAGTGTGTTATCCTTTAGATGAGACATTAAAACATGATGCCATCTGCCAGAGATGGTGGTAGCTCAGATGGATGTAAAACAGCAATGACACTTATTGAAAAACAGAATAGGAAGTTCACTGTGGCACTAGCCAAAGTTCTCCTAATCAGTATGAATGCTGCCTTGGGTCTCACCCAAAAATCAGACACTGGTCTAGTGGGACTAACTTGGTCAACAAAGACAGTATCCCAGCAAAAAGACTACAGTAAACATAATCTATCAGGACTTCTCTTCTAGAAAGCTTCCTTTATCATTCACTGAGTCGCATGCTCCTTTTGAGGAAAACAGTTGATTTCTGTTTTCAAGCAAAGTGTTTCTCAAAAAACACAACCTAACACTAAATTAAGCATTTCTTTCCAGGGCACAAGTACTCAATGGAACAAGGTATCATTCCTTCCACCTCCATTTGTCTACTGTGTGATTCTGAGCATGTCACTTAGAGAGTGCTCCTGCTTCACCCCCCCAAAAAAAAAACATTTGGGTGCAGAGGACTTACCCAGTTAACAGAAGAATAAAATAAAATAAATAAAAGATAAAATACTAAAGAAAGTAATCCTGACTTAGTGGACTTACAAGCAGACAGCGTCCATCTGCTGGGCATTCCTATCTAGTAAATTCTAATTTCAAACGAGTTCATGTGGGTCTGATCAATGCCAAGAGTCTTAGAAAAAATTCACAAACTTTAGGCTCTCCTGCATCTTGAACACATCCATGTGTAATTAAAGTAACAGGATCACAAAGCAATGGAAGCATTTACTCCATTTCTGAGTACAGAGCCCATCATGTCTTCAGAGCTTGTGGCAATTTTGGACAAGTATCAGTATTACAAGTTCCTAGGTACTTACTAGGTTATCGGTCTGAGAGGATTTTAAGAAGCTTAGCCTTACATCCCAATGGTAGTTTTTAGCACTTATATTTTGCATATGAATAACCCAGAAACAGGGTGGTCAAGGATATGTTAGGACAATTACATGGTTCACAAACAGAAAACCAAGAACAAGTAAAAGGCACCAATAAAGCAAAGCAGATCCACAACCTGGAAGCTGGCTCTGGAAGCCCAGAATAAAAAGTTGATGAAATGCTGATATTCCTTCTTCCGCAAGGCAGAAAATGAAAGGCTGCAACTTACATAAAACTTTCTTGCTTTAATAACAAACAACAATCTCCTCAAGCGCTTTCGCTCAGCCTGGTGCTGAGCTTTTTCAAGATACAATAAAATCAAACTGGTTGTTCTTTATATACATAGTCAAAGCTTGACCAATAATTCAATTAGTAAAAGAGAAGGTCTAATTAACCCTTCAAATTACTTGCTGGTACAAAGCCTGCTTGTAGGCAGACCATTACTAAGCACAACTCACTGCAATGTCAAACAAAGTATATGCATAAACTTAATAATCAATTGTTGGTGTACTTACAGGTTGCCATAAAAATATACAGTGTTAAAAAATGCAATATTAAAACTGTGCAATGTTAAAACAATATTCAAAAACCAATATTATACACATGTTAGTATGTTAAAAATATTAAAATGTGCTGTTTATTCAGCAAGATTTTATTTCTATATGTGAAACCCTGAAAACACTGGAAAACCAAAAATTCATAATTTAGCCTTTATTAACCTCAGGACGCTGCTAATGCTGCAAGCGTCATTGAGCCCTAATTCGCCTTCCTGCATCTAGTCTTAGCTGCCATAATAACTCTTTATATTCTAAAGAGACCCCCAGTCTCCCCCCCCTTTCATCCAACCTTAGCTGTTCTAAAATAATGAATTTAATTTCCATGTTAGGACAAAAGGGAATGTCTATAAAAGCATTAGTTTCCTTTTTCTTAATTATATCATACTGGTGCTCATAAATACGTCTTCTGAGGGTTCTTTCAGTCTTTCCTATGTAGAAACTTTTACATCTAGTACATAAACCTAAATAAACAATAAATTTGGCATTGCAATTATAATGGCCCCTTGGTTGATATAGGAATTTTCTTGATGGTAAATATAACCTATGTCCATTGAATATAGCCGAGCATTGCTTGCACATTCCACATTTGTATGTGCCTTCTTTTTTATTATCACTACTTGCCATTGGTTTGTTCTGATTCATCTCTAGCATTTCTTTTAAATTGGTACCCCTACGTCTAATAAATCTAGGAAACTCTGGAATCATATTACCCAACCTGTCGTCCAGTCTTAGGATCGGCCAGTATTTCTTTACACTGTTTTCCACAACCTCATAATCAATACTAAAAGTATGGATGTATCCTTTTTGTTCCTTATTCTGCAGTCTACTGCCCACTTGGCATATTGATGTACCCGTAGTGTCTAGGAGAGGTGGATATTTTGTTTCCCTGCACCTAATAATTTCTGTTGCTAGCTCTTCACCAAGAAGGCTTGGATACCCTCTTTCAAAGAATCTTTCTTTTAGGAACCTAATTTCCTCCATAAACACCTGCTTTGTGTTGCACATTCTGGAGGCACGGATAAATTGCCCCTTGACTATGCCTCTTTTTTGGTATTCAGGGTGGTTACTTTTAAAATGCAAAAAAGCATTTGAATAGGTGGGCTTCCTAAACACACTTGATATGAACCTATTGTTAACTTTATCTTTAACAAAGTGCACATCCAAGTAATTCAAGCTGTCAAAACTCAATGAGTGTGTAAAGGTTAGAAAAGAAGTAGTGCTGTTAATATAATGAAAAAATTTCTTCCATATTTGCCCTAGTACCACTCCATACAAGGCAAATGTCGTCAACAAATCTGACATAGTGCTTGATGTACTGTGCCCACTCTGTGCCAAAAATATATGTGTTTTCCCATTTATGCAACACTATGTTTGCATAAACTGTGGCACAGGCCGCCCCCATTGCAACACCTGATTTTTGCCTGTAGAAATGACTGTTGAAACAAATGAAATTATTTTCCAGGATTAGTTCCATTAACTCCACCAACAAGTTTGTGGTGTTAGAGGTAAATTTCGCTTCTTTAACTAAAACATCACTAAACCATTTCAGTCCTGTAGAATGAGGTATACTGGGGAACAGTTGAACAATGTCTATAGTTACCAGCAATAGGTCCAGATGGTATGCTAGGGATTGCAGACCCCTAAGAAAATCCCAAGAATCCCTGCAGATGTACTTCAAACAAGCAGCAAATTGCTTCAAAGTGTGGTCTATAAATTTCCCAATCGGTTCTGTTATACCTCCTTGCCCAGAGACTATAGGTCTGAAGTGTAGGGGGTCAAGACCTTTGTGTGTTTTTGGGATGCCAAATATTACAGGAATTCTTGGCTTGGCAACAATTAAAAAATTATACAATTTTTCATTAAAAACCCCTTGCAAAAGATGGTCATATAAAATGAAAGAAATTCTTGAGTATGCCATGTGTAACTCATTCCTGGACACCTGTTCATACTGCTCCGGGTCCTGCAACATCCATTCAATGTACTGAATATAGTCTGAATTATACATCAGAACTAAACCCCCCCCTTATCTGTTTTCATAGCCCTACAGTTATTGCTTTTGAGATCCTTGATTCAATTCATCTCATTCCTACTGATATTATGGGGGTCATTTCTTTGCTTCTTATTATTAATCATCCTGATGTCTTTTTCCATCATTTCTTCAAATATTTTGACTGTTGGGTCCATAGGTGGGTTAAATGTACTCCTACGTGAAAGCTCCATACTTACAGGAAGTTCCCCTTTAAAATAAAGCATTAGGTTCAGCTGCCTACTAAACATTTTTAAATCTATCAACTCCTGTTCCATCCTGTTAGAAAATGCTGGCACAAAGTGCAGTCCCTTGGTAAATAAATCAAAATGTTCTGTTCCCAAACTTATGCTGGTATAATTGTAAATCGAAAAATTGTTTTCTGTTACCACTGTGACCTTATTTGAAACATTCAAGCTGGCCACAGCATTAGTCGTGTGTGAATAGCTCGAAATAGCCTGCATGTCCTGGTCTACTTGTTCCCCCACCCCTGAAAAAATCTGTCCCCCCCCCCGTTTGGGGGAAAGTGAAAATCCTGGTGTGAGGAACCTCTATCCTTCTCTGCAAACCTTTGGTTGTATCTTGGTGTCTCATGTGGCATTTCTGTTCTGTAACCTCTATTAAAATTTCCCTGTGCATCACTATTAATATTGTTGTACTGCTTAGCTTTAAATGGCAGTGGGTAGGCCACCCCTTCATTGTATTCCTTTAAGTCCCTCTCTAATTTGTGTATTTTACGGTTAAGAATTCTCAAACAGTGTTGGTCAACCTCCTTAAAAATATTATCATAACTTCGTTTAACAGAAACAAATCTTTCATTGTTAATTAAACTGTTATTCAAAGCCTTTAAAACATTTAATAAGACTTCTGCTTTTGTTTCATATTCTTCCACCATAACTTCTAACATTTCTATACCAGCACGATTAAATACACCACACAATTTTTTGTAATAATTAGAGTCCTTTTGCACATTGTTGGGAAATTTGAAACACCTCAGTCCCTTTGGTATTCTTCCAACATTGACACACTCCTTAAGATAGTCAATTTCCAATTGGTTTGCTTTAAAAGTATAAAGCTTGTCACGAAGAATGCTAAAATCTTTTTCAATGCCAGCATTAATGTCAGTTACTATTTAAATTAGTATTAAAATTGACAGTACCTTCACGAAACCAAAATTGCTGACCAGCCCACGCTCCAAAATCAAAACGCTTCTCCTGCATTTCTGATTCATTAGGCAGGACATTGTTGCCCTTACTGCTATCATTACTGTTTCGTTTTGAACCTGCCTGCTGGTTACAGGTTCCCAGATAAGCACCACTGTCAGTTTGTTCATTACATTCATTGTGAGCAGAAGTACGCCTTCTCTTTCGCTCTAAACCCTGCTGCTGGTTACCTGGAAAAACTGCAGGTCTCTCAACACCACTATTGTTGAGCATACTCGTCAACTGGGTTAGCATATCCAGGACTTGATTAAACTCCGCCCTTGTGACCAGTGCACTGTCATCTCATGGTTTAAGTAACTGAGGAGTGTCAGAGAAAGTACTCTGTGCTCCTTCTTCCGCCATGACCCCCATAATATCAGTAGGAATGAGATGAATTTAATCAAGGATCTCAAAAGCAATAACTGTAGGGCTATGAAAACAGATAAGGGGGGGGGGTTTAGTTCTGATGTATAATTCAGACTATATTCAGTACATTGAACGGATGTTGCAGGACCCGGAGCAGTATGAACAGGTGTCCAGGAATGAGTTACACATGGCATACTCAAGAATTTCTTTCATTTTATATGACCATCTTTTGCAAGGGGTTTTTAATGAAAAATTGTATAATTTTTTAATTGTTGCCAAGCCAAGAATTCCTGTAATATTTGGCATCCCGAAAACACACAAAGGTCTTGACCCCCTACACTTCAGACCTATAGTATCTGGGCAAGGAGGTATAACAGAACCGATTGGGAAATTTATAGACCACACTTTGAAGCAATTTGCTGCTTCTTTGAAGTACATCTGCAGGGATTCTTGGGATTTTCTTAGGGGTCTGCAATCCCTAGCATACCATCCGGACCTATTGCTGGTAACTATAAACATTGTTCAACTGTTCCCCAGTATACCTCATTCTACAGGACTGAAATGGTTTAGTGATGTTTTAGTTAAAGAAGCGAAATTTACCTCTAACACCACAAACTTGTTGGTGGAGTTAATGGAACTAATCCTGGAAAATAATTTCATTTGTTTCAACAGTCATTTCTACAGGCAAAAATCAGGTGTTGCAATGGGGGCGGCCTGTGCCACAGTTTATGCAAACATAGTGTTGCATAAATGGGAAAACACATATATTTTGGCACAGAGTGGGCACAGTACATCAAGCACTATGTCAGATTTCTTGACGACATTTGCCTTGTATGGAGTGGTACTAGGGCAAATATGGAAGAATTTTTTCATTATATTAACAGCACTACTTCTTTTCTAACCTTTACACACTCATTGAGTTTTGACAGCTTGAATTACTTGGATGTGCACTTGGTTAAAGATAAAGTTAACAATAGGTTCATATCAAGTGTGTTTAGGAAGCCCACCTATTCAAATGCTTTTTTGCATTTTAAAAGTAACTACCCTGAATACCAAAAAAGAGGCATAGTCAAGGGGCAATTTATCCGTGCCTCCAGAATGTGCAACACAAAGCAGGTGTTTATGGAGGAAATTAGGTTCCTAAAGAAAGATTCTTTGAAAGAGGGTATCCAAGCCTTCTTGTTGAAGAGCTAGCGACAGAAATTATTAGGTGCAGGGAAACAAAATATCCACCTCTCCTAGACACTACGGGTACATCAATATGCCAAGTGGGCAGTAGCCTGCAGAATAAGGAACAAAAAGGATACATCCATACTTTTAGTATTGATTATGAGGTTGTGGAAAACAGTGCAAAGAAATACTGGCCGATCCTAAGACTGGACGACAGGTTGGGTAATATGATTCCAGAGTTTCCTAGATTTATTAGACGTAGGGGTACCAATTTAAAAGAAATGCTAGAGATGAATCAGAACAAACCAATGGCAAGTAGTGATAATAAAAAAGAAGGCACACACAAATGTGGAATGTGCAAGCAATGCCCGGCTATATTCAATGGACATAGATTATATTTACCATCAAGAAAATTCCTATATCAACCAAGGGGCCATTATAATTGCAATGCCAAATTTATTGTTTATTTAGGTTTATGTACTAGATGTAAAAGTTTCTACATAGGAAAGACTGAAAGAACCCTCAGAAGACGTATTTATGAGCACCAGTATGATATAATTAAGAAAAAGGAAACTAATGCTTTTTATAGACATTCCCTTTTTTGTCCTAACATGGAAATTAAATTCATTATTTTAGAACAGCTAAGGTTGGATGAAAGGGGGGGGGGACTGGGGGTCTCTTTTAGAATATAAAGAGTTATTATGGCAGCTAAGACTAGATGCAAGAAGGCGACCAGGGCTCAATGACGCTTGCAGCATTAGCAGTGTCCTGAGGTTAAGAAAGGCTAAATTATGAATTTTTGGTTTTCCAGTGTTTTCAGGGTTTCACATATAGAAATAAAATCTTGCTGAATAAACAGCACATTTTAATATTTTTAACATACTAACGTGTATAATATTGGTTTTTGAATATTGTTTTAACATTGCACAGTTTTAATATTGCATTTTTTAACACTGTATATTTTTATGGCAACCTGTAAGTATACCAACAATTGATTATTAAGTTTATGCATATACTTTGTTTGACATTGCAGTGAGTTGTGCTTAGTAATGGTCTGCCTACAAGCAGGCTTTGTACCAGCAAGTAATTTGAAGGGTTAATTAGACCTTCTCTTTTACTAATTGAATTATTGGTCAAGCTTTGGCTATGTATATAAAGAACAACCAGTTTGATTTTATTGTATCTTGAAAAAGCTCAGCACCAGGCTGAGCGAAAGCGCTTGAGGAGATTGTTGTTTGTTATTAAAGCAAGAAAGTTTTATGTAAGTTGCAGCCTTTCATTTTCTGCCTTGCGGAAGAAGGAATATCAGCATTTCATCAACTTTTTATTCTGGGCTTCCAGAGCCAGCTTCCAGGTTGTGGATCTGCTTTGCTTTACAATTACATGGTTCCCGTATCCATGATGGACAGGGGTGCTAAACCGAGGGTAAGTTTGCAGTTACCCAGCCACTCATCCAAATTATGTTTGAAAAGAATAATTGTACCTTGCTTTATTAGAGTGAAAAACTGCTGCCCAAAAATGGTATTTTCTGTAATACATACCTATCCCTTTAACACGTTCCATTTATCTTACAAAAAAAAAAAGATTGAGACTTCTTGAGTGGGTGTTCAGAATACCAATAACCTTGTGAAAGTGTAATAGGTCTAATAGAAGAGGGTCTGTTGAAGCTAAATATGAGAGGCACAGGTCACCTGTCATGAGGTAGGATACTCAGGGCAAGACAGAGATAGTCTGAACAGTTTTTTGTACGATTTAGGCCCTTGATTGTTTTTTTAAGGAGAACAAGTTGTGGTCATTGTAGTTGTGACAAGTGTTTGGTCAAGTACATACCAAAAGGGGCATTATACTCCACGTATGCAGAGTACAG
Organism: Protopterus annectens; assembly: GCF_019279795.1. Lineage (NCBI taxonomy): Eukaryota > Metazoa > Chordata > Ceratodontiformes > Protopteridae > Protopterus > Protopterus annectens. The sequence goes on from NC_056731.1 coordinate 473,079,840, forward strand.
TGGAATGATTACATCATGGATCTGGATGCAATACCTTTAGATATAAGTTGTGTGATAAAAAAGGACCACCTTACAACAGTGGATACATAGTGATCAAATGACGGTTCACAATCCACACAAGTTTACAGATCCCTAACTGTGGGATCAATTTTCAGTGGGGTGTTATCACTGTGATAGTTACAAGGGGAGTCATGGTCATCAAAGTGTAAATTATACACTCCTTGGCATTTACTTTAAATCCCTGGTTTTGACACCAGCTAATATTTGTCAAACATATCATAATTTCACAACGGATTCCTCAGGACTCCACATCTGAACTCCTAAATGTTCAAATCACCATAAACAAGATGGATTACCACTTCAAAGATAACTATAGAACAAACTTTGTGTCCCCTTCTGAACATAACTATCTTAAAACCTTAGCTGAAATCCCCATAAAAATGCAAACCTTCTGTGCTAAGGGACTTCACCTATCCATCAATAAACTGGATGACCTATATTGCCAATATTTCCTCAACATTTATAAAATTTCATACTTTATAATATTCATAGTATAAGTATTAATTACTGAAATATTAAACGTATTAATATTTTTCTTGACTCATTGAAATAAGTCTCTTCTACAGCTAGATCTTGCTAAAGGCCCCAATATCCTTAATATCTCTTGCATATCTCCATATGTATTATCTTGCCTTGTTAAAATCAAACCATATTTTAGAGTGAGGTTATTCTTAGTGAAATCACTACAGTACATTAAGGCAGAATAATTGGCCTGAAAATTAGGGCCAGACTTGTGTTTTTATGTATGCATTCAGCTTCAGGGAACGACAGTTCATTAGAAAAAAAATGACAATCGCATCTTGCTGGCTAAGCATGAGATGGGCAGAAATACAGTTTCTTTCTCAAGGGAAAGATATGTATAATGCTGATAAGGCACATGCAAGACAAGGCTTGGGAAACCAAGGCTAAAGAGATGAGTAAAAAATGACAGGGTTTTTGAATATACTTCAGACACAGTCAGTGAAGTCAATAAGTTAATTCAGACTGACATACAGAAAAGATTAAATATCCAGCATTTCAGAAAGTAAATCAACAGAAAACAAAAAACCGAAGGTACCAATGTAGATCAAGTCATATATCCAATGCGACAACAAATATAGTAGTCCAGTAGTAGTAAAATCACACAAGTAAAGTTTAAACTCATCCCCTTTAATTACTATGGAACAAATTCTCTCAGCCCTCTCTAATGCTAAGAATACTTCTTCCATATGCCCTGATATTATATCAGGCTGTTTATCAGTACCAAATATGGTCTTATCTGATTCCCCTACTGAACCTCTTAATCTAAGCCTCTCCACTGATTACATTGCTGAAGCCTGGAGAAGTACAGTTGTGTAAGTAAGCTTACCATAACAGTAAATGTTTGTATGATCACTGCTGCCCTAACTTTACCTATATAGGTTTTATCCTGCTAAAGATTCCACATCCCCAGCCATTACCAGCTCAAGCAGAGCTGAAGAAAAAAAGAGTTGTGTAGGCACAAAGGCCTTCAGAGCTTTCATTCCAATGAGAGCCCTGAAAGATGTCAATGCTAGCAAAATAAAAGACCACTCATTGGCTAGAAAAAATATACAAAAAGGGATGATGGCTGCAGGGAGTGGCTTCCACTGTAAAAGTGAAAGTACTAACAGTTTTAAAGGAAAAGGACACTAATCATTCAATTATTTACTGTTATGGTAACTTTACTTTCACAGCTGTACTATGACCATCATTTGATCACTGCTGCAGCATTAGCTATATGGCTAGACCATCATAGTTTAAAATGACTGGGAAGGAGGAAAGGTGAGGGTCCAGGAGCCCCGGGAGAAGAAATATAATTTGTATTACTTTGCAAAGGTATGTAAAGATGGCCAAGTTGCTGATTCTAGAATACTTCTAAAATACAATTCTTCCCAAAAAACACAAATAAGCCAAGGCCCTGCTAAGGTGAACTTTGACTCTGCCTGGAATTTCCTTATTGTGGTGGGTATAACAAAAAAGTAATAGCATGCGACAACTATTTGGAGATAGTCTGCTTGGACACAGGTTGTCTTTTCTTCTTCCTTCATAAGAAATAACTAACTGAAAAGAGTTTCTGAAAGTTTTATTTCTGCTGAGATAATATTCAAGTTGTCTGTGGACATCCAGAGTATGGAGGATCCTCTCTCAGTTTTTTAAGCTCTGGAAAGAAAACAGGATTGTCCTCTCTCACTTGTTATCAAGTTTTTGAAAGAAGATGGAGGATGGACTGCTTAGCACAAAATAAACTGAAATACCACTTTAGGCATAAACAAATGATTAGTTCTTAAAGAAACCCTATCTGTGGAAAATGAAATAATGTTGGCCCACCATAAGAGCTTGGAACTCGGGTACTCTTCTTGGAGATCTCAGAGCAATCAGTAAAACTGTTTTCCATTTTATTAACCTCAAATCAGCCTGCTGAGCTGGTTCAAATGGAACAAGAGTTAATTTTTCTAAAAAAAAGATAAGACCCCAAGGAGGAGACACCTGTTGTCAAGGAAGCTTGGTATGTAACAACCCCTTCAAAAATGATTAACATAAGAATGCACTGAAAGAGGAAGATGCATGAGCAGACCATGCTGAAATAGTCAATAAATTAACCTTGATGGAGGAGTTGAAAGTCAAGAGGATAACAGTCCACACAAACATTCCTGAACCAGAGAAATACTAGCCTTAAATGACAACAACAGGATTCTACTATTAAATGCTCAACTCCTCTTTCCTTTTGCTCCATATTTACAGTCCCTGCTATGAATAAAGAACAATATAGCATTTAAAATATTTTAAATCAACTGATCTGAAGTAGTTTACTTCATTTGGTCTTCCACCTGTGGGATATGGATCCATTGGATCCAAGCCGGCAACTTTATTAGCATCTGCTCTGAGCTCCAAGCTCCTCCCCTTACCCATAATACACCTACACTACCTTCCAACCTCCCAGATCTCGTTTGCCCTGAATAGCTTATGCATCATGATCTCTAGAGCTCCAGGTTTCCAAGTAGGTAAAGACTTTAAAAAATAACTCTTTTTTCTTTAAAAATCTTTAGATAGAAATAGAGTAGGTTCTCCTCCCCTCGCTTGGTGCATCGCGTTTATAGTTTTTAGGGTATTTAGCTTAGTTAGAGTAGTTGTGGATTTTTTGTTTTCCACCCCCCCTCAGTGTTTTCTGTGTGTGAGTGTGGTGAGTGGGTGTTCTAAGAAAGAAAGAAACAAACAACATTTTCTTTTAGTTTTTTCTCTTTCTTCTGACCGTATGGCTGACTAGCCTATTTTCAAAAGATGCATTGAGTGTGGCCATAAGTTATCCCCTGCAGATGGCCACACACTGTGTGTATGTGCTTTGGTGTGGCCCATCTGAGTGTAGACTGCACTATATGTGCAGGGTTCAGCCCTACCACCATTAAAGATAGGAAGGACAAGTTGGCCCTGAAAGGCCTTCTTCCCCCTTCAGAGACTGTTGCCTTGTCTTCAGCTTCGGTCACAGCGGCTGCTGTGGCCGCCTCTTCTCCTTCTCTTCCCCTGGCTAGTCCTCCCTCCTAGGCTGGGACTCAACCTCCTGTGCAAAAGCCTGTGGAAGCGGAGCAGAAAAGGGGCAGAGAGAAGGAGAAGAGTCGAAGGTGAGGGAAAAGTGCAAGAGGTCTCCGGACCTACCTTTACCAGTAAAAACTTTATGGAACCGTGACTCCCCTTAGCTATGATCTCAGAGGATCTCCCTGGAGCCGGAGAAGACACATTCAGCTTCTAGGGCCTTGGTGCCCTGACCCGCAAGGTCGGAGTCCGTGGCCTCGTCGAGGTCCACCCGGTCTTTGTCTGAGGTCGATATGGATAAAATGATGAGGATGTTCATCTGTACTCAGATCCAGATGGGGGTCTTGCCAGCCCTCTCTCCCTCAGGAGGGGGAGCTCACTTCCTTTTTTCCAGCCGATATCTCCTTCTCTGATCCATGCATCAGGTTTGGAGTAATCGGATCCAAGGATGGCTTTAGTCAGGGGGTCGGCGCCAATGGTACCGGCTTCCTCGACGCTGACAGCTGCCTGGAGAGTGTCGGATCTGAGCTGCTCTCCGAGCCGGAGCTTGGGTGTCGGATCTGAGGGAGTGGAACCTTTTTCATCGGATCCACCTTTGTTGGGCCACGTCCCCTCCTTTGGAGCTCCATCCACTTCAGGCCTGGCTCTGATTCTTTCGTTGGACCCAGGGAGAACAGCCTCCTTATTGGTTTCTCAGGAGGTTTGTTCTCATTTGGGGTTCGACATGGTAGAAAGGTTTCTCTCCGTTGGATCAAGACTCCTGACTGCCCCCTTGGACTCCACCCAAACCCCCTTGGCTCTTTCTATGGTCCCCATCATTTTACCAGAGGAACAGCCCATGTTCGTGGAGCCCCAGATGGTTCCCCCTGAGGAGCAAGTGGCTTGCAAGTCCCCCCCCAGAGAGCCCCACCGGAGAGGTACCTCGCAAGCATACATTCAAGAGGAGGCACTTGGACTCCCCCATCCCTCACCGAGGATACAGACTTGGATGATGGAGAAGGTTCCCCTAGATCACCTCCCGAGGATGTCTCCTTTGGAGACATCATGGAAATCCTGTGCCAACAGGGAGGTTGGTCTGCCCCCAAACCTTCTTCTGATGAGTCCATGTTCCTGGAGGCTTTTGGCATGGGCCCATCTACTTCCTGGGTGTCTCCTCCTGTGGATCCTTTCGTGGATCTGGTCACCTCACAGGCATGGAAAGAGCTGGGCACCATGAAAACAATTCCAAAAAGACCCGACAAAATTTTAAGTCCCCCCATAGACAGACCAGCATGGAACAAGGGCTCCCCTTAGACGCTATGGTGGTAGCAAGCAGCCACAAAGAAGGAACTTGCCCAGGAGAGTTTCTCGGTTCATCCTCCTGACCGAAAGTAGCAGATGATGGACCACCTAGGGAAGTGGGTTTGCGCTTCAGCTACCTTTTCAATTAGGGTGCTGAACTACCTGGCCCATGTTACCAGACTCCAACGCGACCTAGTAAAGGAGCTGGAGGAGTCTCTCCCTAAGTCCATGTCGCAGGAGGACAGGGCCTCATTCTCCATGAGGATGGCCACTTTGAAAGCAGTCTCCAACACGTCCATGTGACTCCTTTCACATGCTATGGAAGGAGCGGCTAGGGTGGCTGGGTCCGGCGTGTCCATAAGGCGCAACTCCTGGCTCAGATTATGTCAATTTTCAGAACCTTTCAAGGCGTCCTTTGCCAATGCCCCTTATGAAGGCTCTGCTCTCTTTGGTAAGACCATCAAAGAGACATTAGTCCAGAGTGAGAAGGACGGGGAAGACACTGTCTGTCATCGGGATCTGCTTCTTGTACCCTCAAAGGTCCTTTTCCCAGAACCAGAGAGGGCAAAAGAAGATGTGGTTCCGGAAGTCACAGTATTCCCGGGATACTGAGGGCTCTTCTTCCCCAGAGGCAGAGGGGGACAGAACGGACGTCAGCCCAGAGGCAGAGAGGGTCCGAGGAATTTTGGGTCTCAAGAACCTTTCTTGGACAGACCCGGGCATCACCCTGAGGGGTGGCTTGACTGCTCTACTCTGGAGGCAGTTGGGGGAACGACTGTCCTTGCACCTAGTGGTATGGGAGTCCATAACTTCAGACCGCTGGGTGCTTCAGATCATATCCAGAGGATACCCTATCCCCTTTGTGGGTCCCCCCAAATCTCCCAGACACCTCCTGGATGTACCACCCATGCAAATGGAGGCAGCAGCACAGGTAATTTCCAAGATGCTAGAAAAACAAGCCATCGAAACTGCCCCCCCCAGATCAGTCCGGATCGGGCTTCTACTCCAGGTTCTTTTTGGTGCCAAAGAAAACAGGGGATTTAAGGCCCATACTGGACCTTTCTACCCTGAACCTGTCAGTTGCCAAAGAGAAGTTTTGGATAGTCACATTACAGTCCATCATGCCATACCTGCAAGAAAGTGACTGGATGTGCTCATTAGACCTCCAGGATGCTTACTATCACATAAAGATGCACAGAAGCTCCAGGAGGTTCCTCTGCTTCCGGCTCGGAGTCAATCATTACCAATTTTGAGCCCTACCCTTTGGTGTCACCATAGCCCTGGTGTTTACTAAACTGATCATGATGGAAGCAGCTACCTGAGGCTTTAGGGGATTCAGGTCTATCCATACCTGGATGATTGGCTCCTCACTGCTCCCACCAGGCGTCTAATCTCCCAAACCAGGTATTATTTCCTGATTCTTGCCCTGCATTTGGGGATCATAATCAACACATCCAAATCACTCCTAGATCCTGTACAGGTGATAGACTACATTGGTGCCAGGATAGATATTCTACAGTGCAAATCTTCTTGACCTCGGAGACCGTACAAAACCTGAGGATGCATGTCTCCCTGATTGACCACTCTCATCTCCCAACGGCGGAATTGGTTTTGAGGGCCTCAGGCTCAATGGCGGCAACCATAACTCTTCTTCTGTGTGCCTGGTTACACATTGGCATATTAAATTCAACTCAGTCGAGTCTGTCAGTTGTCCCTCATATGGTGGATGTGTTCTCCGGACATTTTGGAGGGACGACCCTTTGTTCCAGCCCCGGCCCAAGCCACAGTGACCACGGATGCCTCCCAACTCGGGTGGGGGGCATTGTTCAGGCAGGACAGTCTAAAGCCTATGGCCCCGTGTAGAGACCAGCTTGCACATAAATGTCCTAGAGATGAGGGCGGTCCTTCTAGCACTGCAGGCCCTTCATGCCTTTCTTCCTCTGGGAACGATTCCAATTCAGTCAGACAACATCTCAGTGGTCTGGTATATCAACAAACAGGGAGGGACCAGATCTTACCCCCTTTGTCTCGAGGCCATGAAAGTGTGGGAATGCGCGATCTCCACTGGTCGCTTTCTCATCGCAATGCACATGTCCAACATCCTAGCGGACAGGCTAAGTTGGACTATTCTAATGCCTTACAAGTGGTCTCTGAATCTTTCAGTAGTGGAACAGATCTTCTGCTAGTGGGGTCAACCTTGTGAGTTTTTTGCTGTGAACCCCCTGCCGAGGGAGTCCCCCAGAGATGTTTTAGTTCATGCCTGGCCTCCCGGTCTTCTGTATACTTACCCACCAGTACCTTTTACAGATATATATATATATATATATATATATATATATACGGATTCACTTCATAACACTGAAACTTCATAATACTGAAAATGACAAAACTTCATAATAATGAAGACCAAAATACTGAAAGCTCAAAATACTGAATACTCAAAATACTGAAACTCAAAATACTGAAAACACATATTATGCGTAAACTCAGCTTAAACAACATAAATCATAGCAATTTCTACCAAATATATACAGGGGATGCCCCCCACACCCCCTGCTAATTATATATATCTACTCCAAGATTGCACTTAACTACACTATGTGCAATCTTGGAGTTGATATATTTAATTAGCAGGGGGTGTGGGGTGCAGGGGGGCTTGCCCCCTGCATATATTTGGTAGAAATTGTTATGATTTATGTTGTTTAAGCTGAGTTTACACATAATATGTGGTTTCAGTATTTTGAGTATTCAGTATTTTGGTTTCAGTGTTTTGAGTTTCAGTATTTTGATATTTCAATGTTATGAAGTGAATCCATATATACATATGTATCATATATATACATATATATCATATATATATATATATATATATATATATATATATATATATATGTGTGTGTGTGTGTGTGTGTATATATATATATGTATATATATATATATATGTATATATATATATATATATATATATATATATATATATATATGGATCTACTTCACATTACTGAAAACTGAGACCACAATACATACATTTCAAAATACTGAAAACTCTAACTATTATTATACTAAAAGCTTATAATGCTGAATTTCAAAATACCAAATTTTAAGCCATAAACATGATATGTGTTTCCTGTCACCTGTGATTTGCTTGTGATGAAAAACATTACTGTAGCTTAAAGTGCCAAATGTCAGAATACAGATAGTAGCATAGAAAGCAGTGTTGTAATGTTTCTAAATGTGGATATGTCTCTCTAAATTTTTATGGGGAGCATCTAAAGTAATATGGCAGATGTTTCATGCGCTACTGGCAGTGAGTACAGTACTGTAAGGTAAGTAAAAGGTATATGCCCTTTTCCCCACTGTAGTGCAATCCCATAGTTAGTATATATAGTTGGAGGTGATGCTGACCCCCCACTGTCGCTCTCCTATCTAGGATACAATAGAAGAGTCTTCATTTGTTCTGTTCAAGCAGCTTTAATTAAAACAAACACATTACTATTGAAAACTATTGACTTTAACTTAAGTAACTTGTATACAAACTAACAACTGTGATCATGTATGCTCTCTCTCTCTGGCTGCTCCTTCAAAATAGCACTAAGGATTGCACATGTCTGCAATTTATACATTCACGTACAACCTCACATGCGTCTTAATGATATAGCATGCATACACTTATGGTCTGATCTACACCCCCCCCAAGTTTGGTGTTATACCGTACGGTTTCTGTTAAGAGGGCAGGTAAGTAGTTTTTAAGTTTTGGAAAGAGTCATTGGTGTTCTAAGTGTGCATGTCTATGGCTTAAAATTCAGTGTTTTGAAATTCATCATTGTAAGCTTTCAGAATAATGAGATGTAGTCAAGTAGTTTGAAATTTATGTGTTGTGCTCTCAGTAAAATGAATTTTATATATATATATATATATATATATATATATATATATATATATATATATATATATATATATATATGGGTCTACCTGACAACACTGACGCACTATAACACCGACAACAAAATCACCGACACCACATAACTGAAAGTTCACAAACATGAAACCTCACATGCCCGACACACCACAATCCCGACAATCAACAAACAAAACAAATCCCCAGCCCAAAAAGCACACACACAACACAAGCACACCAAAATCCTTACAAACCCACACTAAACCTTACATACACAACTATCTATAACCTTAACCCAAACCCTAACCCTAAGGTCCGTCACTATCGCACACTCACCTAACCCGCGCCCTAACTCTAACTCACTTAACCCACCCCTAACCCTAAAGAGTGTCACTATCGCACACTCACCTAAGCTGCGCCCTAACCCTAACTCACTTAACCCGCCCCTAACCCTAAAGACTGTCACTATCGCACACTCACCTAACCCGCGCCCTAACCCTAACTCACTTAACCCGCCCCTAACCCTAAAGACTATCACTATCGCACACTCACCTAACCCGCGACCTAACCCTAACTAACTTAACCAGCGCCCCTAACCCTAAAGACTGTCACTATCGCACACTCACCTAACCCGCGCCCTAACCCTAAATCACTTAACCCACCCCTATCCCTAGAGTCCATCAATATCGCACACTTACCTTACTCGCACCCTAACCCTAACGTCCGTCACTACCGCATACTTACACAGCATTTTCACATGTCGGTGTTCTCAGCATCAGGGTTTTCATCCGTCAGTCATCTCAGTTTTCGATCTTCTGGTGTCGGTGTTCTCATCGTCGGCATTGTCAGGTAGACCCATATATATATATATATATATATATATATATATATATTATACATACACACAAACACACACAGCACAATACACACATATACTTTTTTAAATCCATGGCATCAGGTTGAAAAGCAAACTCTAGGCAGTTGCCTGAGAATCGATAAGCTGAGGCACAAATTAATCAAAAAGTGTGTACAGGAAGCATATTATATATAATGAAACTATATATAATGAAAACAGCTAACTACTGAAGATAAACTCCAAGCTGAAAAACTAACCTTAAAAGCTTCTTAAGGATATAAACAGAGCACAGCACTTAGCAATGGCAATGGACACAATTCTTTCACTATAGCAGCAAAGATTTGAAGGATAGTTTTGCAAGGGGTGATGGGAAAACTTTTCAAGAGCTCAAGACACTACAGCACAAGTAAATGACTGGCTCAGATGTGAGGAGCAGCTCAGTACCCACAGTTGGATTGAACAGACTGATGAAATAAGACTATGTCTCTAGACTAGAAATGTCTCAAAGAATAATAACTATCAGTTGTCTTGAACTTGTAGGCATTTATAGCGCACTACCTATGCCCATTATAAAAAATGAGGCTATTCTGATAAAACTCCTTGATGTAAAATTCAATAAAAATACAATTCTTTGAGGGGAATTTAATAACGCAACTATTAAACATCAAATAAATGCACCCAAATAGTAACTATGTCAATAAAAATATGAAACTAACACTATCATATCCAAATATGTGTGGCACCATCTCAAATAACATGCTACCATGTTATTTGATCTTTCTCCTCCATACATATGGCATAATTTGTAAAAAAGTAGAATGATAGCAAAAATATAAAACACCTCAATATCTTGAAAACTTCAGAATGCTTTACATTCATGTTAAAAAGCAAATAAATGAAGACAAAAAAATATACTATATTAACAACAACATTCAGAATAATACTAAACACAACCCTAAAACATTTTGAACATCCATTAAAGAAATCATACATCCTGTCCAAAAATCTCCCGATAACTCACCACTTGAAACTGTACTACAGTTCAACTCTTATTTTATAGATAGTATAGCATCTCTAACCAAGGTTTCCTCAACATCTAATCCCAACCCTGACCAACAGCCACATTATCACCACATCCACTTTCACCTTCAAACTTGTGCCCACATCCTATTTAAAACTACTCTTAAACAAACTTAAACCATGCTCTTCTTCAGGTGATGATCTTCCAAGTGAGTACCTAAGAATAAAGGCCAATAGCATTGCCTGTCATTTCTCAATCCTTATAAATATGCCAGTCAAGGAATCCCACGTTCCCTCCATCTCTCTGGAAAAAGTCACACATTATCCCTCTGCATAAAGCAGGAAATTCATTAGACTTATATCAATCTTATGCCCCCTTGTCAAAATACTTGAAAAATGTAATCAGACAACTATTAGACTATATCCTGCACGAAGAACTCCTATCCCCTACACAACATGGCTTCCATCCTTCCCATAATACTAGAAATGCCCTTCTAACTTATACTGATTCTGTCAATAAAGCTAGCAATAACAGCAAACTAGCCTCTTTCTTATATCAAGACTTGTCTAAAGCCTTCAACACAGTTTGTCAGCGTTAAAGTGCAGTTTAAAATATTCATAAATAACAATTATTACCTTTTAGTCTTGAGTCAAGAATAATTCTTCAGGATGTGCAAAACATTTTCTTCTTATTTAAATCCACATATGCCAGCACTGGGAGAATATCATCATAGCAGTTAGTAAATCAGTTTCACCAAGCAGTAAAAATACACAGTTTTTATTTTATTTTTTTTATCAGTATCATGCATGCAGAATACTGATGTTGACCAATAGGATCTCTGCAGACTCTCATGCTTCTCACTTAGAACTGCATGTGAACACTTAATAACTTTGTTTTCAGTACCAATAATGTTTTAGAAAAATACAGGCCACCTGGATGGTTAAGCAGTCTTGTTTTCTCGACCTTGTATATTCCAGTACCAGTAACATTCTAACTCCCCAGCATTCATTGTAACTACCCATCCCAGCATGGGAAGGTCAGAGCTTACAGTGTGTGTTCTTTCTTGCTTTCAGAAACCAGTCTTTATAACATCCATTAACCCCTTCAGCACTTTCTTTACCTTCAGTCATCTGTTAATACACTTGCAGCTTGATATTAGAATGCAGTTGTGAAACACTCAGAAGTACAATAAGTATTGGTGGTTTGCATAAGTATGCATCTATACTACATATCATTTTTAACATGAACAAATATTAAATAATTTATCAAACATATTTGTGAAGAAATTGTAAGTTAATATGCATTTTGTGTAGAATAATCAAGAGAGAAGCATTTTTGTCTAACAGACTCCCTTCTTTGACACTACTAGTCTGATAAAATAGACTTTTATTTTGATTTTCCTTAATTTGATAAAACCGCTTCATCTGTAGTGACTGAGTTTTCATTCATCAGGTACAAGTGGCATTTCATGTGCAGGTGTGATCAAGCACTTTGTGATTACAGCCTTTTGAATAGAAAATATTAAGACAATTAAAAGAATAATACCAATTCTTATACCTTATAATATACTCGTTTCCATGTTATCAAATACACTGCCAAACCATTCAAAAAGTGTTCATTGTTTAGAAGCACTGTCCAAATTTTTGGCCCTCTGCACCATGAATTTGCCAACTTTCCTTTTTCATCATGATAGTCAGTAATATAAGAACAACAACTATTATGAGGGCACATGACCCCCTTTTTCTAGCAGGCATTTTATCGAGTGCCAATTGGTTCTGTAACACTACAGTTAATATTGCAGTCATTTTCCATTTGTCATTGTGATGTGATATGAAGTATGGTTAGCTACCTGCTGAAGAATTTGAGCAAGCATGGTGATTTCAAGCATTGTCCTTTGCACTCCATACCTAGGAGTTAACTGAAAATATTTGCTCCACCCAGTGGATTGCCCGCTTATTTCTCAGTCGGCCTGCTGGAGGCTTCTTTAAATGCTGAATAACAGGAATAATATAGCTCACAAAACTACACCCTGACCAGTTTGTGGGTAACCAGGGATAGGCATGATCACCACAAATGTAGTAACAATCCCCTATCATGCTCATGCCATGTCCCCAGTTATAGCATTTTAACTGTAAAGAGTTCAACACACTTTCATATCTAGTGTCATTATATTTGCTGATTCCCAATGGCACAGTCCCATTTCTGGCATAACATGTGTGTCCACGATTTGTGGTGGCAAGCTGAAGAGAAACGACCTTTAAAAATTAGTCAGATTTTACCAGGTTACATTAGTGTCACTAAGTTCTTTCTCAACTGTTACCTGTGATGCAGGAATTGGAATCATGAGAATCCCTGCCTTAAAATGTTGAGGTACATGCGAATATACACAACCGTTTGTCACAGCGTACTGTCGAAGAACCAACAGGAAACTTATTTTCTTTCAACCAGGTTATTAAAGGAAACAGCAACAAAAAGAGAGCAAAAGTACCTGTTGTCATAGGATTCATCATGAAGTGCTGTTTTAGTTGAATTTCCTCCTTATTTGTTTCACTGGGCAGATGCTTCATCCTTCACACTTCGATCTTCTTTCTCCAGCAATGATAATTCCTCTGGAGCCCCTATATGATAGGTCTTCTTACAGTGGGATGAGTGAATTCAGGTTGGTTGTCTTGCACAGTGGACTGCAGTCAGGGTGGTGAGGATTACAAGGTGAAGGACTTTTTACCTCAGGTTCTAACAGTTCTTTTTTTTTTGGAAGGATAAACCCAGTCACCTGGCTGCAGCTGGTGGCAGGGCTGGTCAGGTGGTAGAGGAAGAGATACTGCTGTAAGAAATGAATATTTTTTTTTATTATCCATTAGAGTTGATCTTTTCATTTGACACCAGGGGAGCAAATGGAAGGGCTATGGGTCTTCCAATTAATAACTCATAGGGTCTCAGTTTCCTTGTAGAATTCAAAGTGTCTCTGACCATTTAAGTTTTGTTTAGTACAAATCTTTGAGAAAAAAATGTTTTTAAAGGGTCCTATTAACCTATCTACTAGTCCAGATGATTGCGACTGGTTCGGACAGTGAAGACTAAGATAAAAAACTGTTGATAGTACAAGGTACAACAAAATTACAGAATCTGCTTTGTGATATGGGTGAGCTTTTACAAAACATACAGATTACTAATATAACATTACTACAAATTATGTACTTTAATCATCTGGACAAAGTCCATCTATACATTAACAAAAGGTCCCCAAGGTGGTGGTAGCTGACATTGTATTCTAAACAATCACACAGCTATTAACATACTGAAGTATCAAAGAGGAGACATAAGTGGTATGCCAACTTTGGATAATTTGATTAAATAAAGCTGTCTTACCTGCATGGGCTAGTAAAAGATATGCCCGTACGAGATAAGGTGGCAAGGAGGCAGGACTCACCAGTCAGCCATCTGGATGTTGCTATACTCCATTAGAGGATTTAATATATCCATTTTTGAGCCACTTCTGAACTTCTCACTGTGATGCTTCAGCTTGAAAACTGACACTTTATCAAAATCAGACATGTCATCATTATTAGAGTTTTACAATAGCATTACATACGAAATATTACAATTCTGTAATCTGCTTGGTGGCATAATCTGCCAAATTATCTATGCCCTTTTGATGGGCATTCAATGAAAATTTTTAACAGCAAAAAAAAACCTTTTTTTTTTTTTGTTAAAACAAAATATTATTTTTGCGACCAAATCTTTGTCTTGATCAGACACCATCCACAAATTTAATCTGGCTTTGTGTACAGGAGTGTCCTTTAAGTCAATTCTAGAAGAAAGCAGATAATTAGTCACACACACACACACAGACACACACACACACACACACAATCATGCTCTTTACCATCCTCAGTAATAGATAACAAAGATGCAGGATTTAAAACAGAACAGTGTATCAGAGAAACAGATGGATAAGGAAAAGAAAAAAGTGCACATTCATATTTAGTTAGATGTGCAGTCAAGAGGGGTTGAGTTTCATTTTAAGTAATAAAGATGAGTCAGAGTGAGGGATAGCTACTGTAAGATCCTACTCTGAGATATTAAATGACCAAGATAATGTACCTGAGTTAACCATAGGTGCAATTTTACTGTTGCCACTTTGTGTCCTTTTCCTGCAAGGATAGTTAAAAGATGCAGGGTATCCTGTTAACACTGCTGAAAAGAATCAGATGCTATTAGCAAATTATTTACATACTGCACTAACACACACCATCCTAGAAATGTTACATCCTTTAAATATATTTTTTTAGAATTTGTGGGAAAAAAATAATGAAAGAGATTCAGTGCATCCTTGTGGCAACCGTGTCCATGCATACTATTGTCCCTTATAAGTCAAAGCAAACAGAAACTGACTTTCAGAATGGATACATAGAGAAAGGAATGCTGAACAGAGATCTGTTACAGAAAAATATTTCGCTGTAGATGGTATGCAACTAAGTATTGTTGCTGGTTTTGGAACCACAGAAAAGGTTGGTAATACTGCATTGTTTACAGCCCTCAGATCTGGCACAAACCTATAAGTATTTTATTATATTTTTTATTTTTTTATTTTTACAGGGAGAATAGGAGTATTACAAGGACTTTTAGCTTGCACTATTTATTTTTTGTATCAAAGATGGAATTACAAGGTTGATTTTTTTTGTTGTGCTTCTGATTTCAGTGGATACTATGGAATTTTATGGAGGGGTTTTGATAGATTTAATTTTATTTTTACAGGTTTTGCAGATTTAAATAAACCTAGTTCATTAGCATGTTCAACCCATAAATTAGCAGGTACCTGCTGCAGCAGTTTGCAGTTGTCTGTATGCCTTCAAAAGGTTTTTCTTAGCTTTTGCTAAGAAATGTAATACTTCCCCCTCTGATTCTGTTGGAACATCTAGATACACCCCTTCTGGTGTACAGTAAATGATACCACCCAGCTTGCTTAAAAGATTTACTGGCGCAGTTGTACTCAAAGAAAATAATGCCTTTCTTCAATTGGGCCTAAAGAAATGGGTATAGGTTTTAAAACAGGATACGCAACAGTCACATTTGTTACGCCAGCTGCCTTTACTTTGTTTCTATACTAATATTTAACTGTCTGATGTAAATTTTAATACAGACTTAGTGTTGCCAGTTCCACCAAGAACAGAATTTACTTTGCATTTATTTCTACTTTAACATAGGGTCCTTTTTGATCCAGTGGCAGCAAAGGGATTAAGATTTATTTTTGTTTTATTAACCTGCCATAGTCAGTATGGTGATTTGAAGCACTTAATAAGGACTTTAAGTCTTTTTCCTGCCAGTCTGATTTTGTACAGGGCTTGCAAACCCTGCACGAAGGCAGCTGCAATAGCTGGTTTAGTTGTTCATTTGGGTCTGGTATTTCTGAATGTTTAGCAAACACTGCTTTAAGATGACAAATAATCTGCAGGGGTTTTCTCTTTATTTTGCCTACATGCCTGACACACTTTTGTAATTTAATAATGTTATACTTTTATCTATTAGGGCATTTCCTGTGGGAGTGAAATTTATTATTTTAGCCTTTTTAAGTAAGTAAGTAACTGTGGTACAGCGGTAGCGTTGTTACGTCACAGCAAGAGGTTCTCCTGTTCAATTCATGGCTGGAGTGCCTTCTGTGTGGAGTCTGCATGTCCTCCCCGTGGTCGAGTGGCCTTCGAAAGACATGCGTGAATGGGCATGGGGCTGTCAACTCAGCACCATAAAAATCAACTGCCAATCATTAGCGGACCGGAGTTCCGCTGTGGCGACCCCTAACCGGGAAAAGCCGAAAAGACAAACAACAAGCCTTTTTAAGTAACTGTGTTCTTATTTCACTTGAAGTAACTTCCCGAAGCAGCTAGTTTATGTCTGTCAAAGTAGGGTTGTAATATATATATTTTTAAATTCCTCCTTAAACCTTCATGGGTGTTTTTTTTTCTTTCAGTTAGAAAACTTTTAGACATAGTATGCAAATCAGCATTAGCACCCCCCCCCCATTTTTTAAGGTGCCAAAAGATCTTCTGCAGAGACAATAGCCTCTTGTTCTACCCTATCATGTGAGCGCCTGTGATAAGCCACAAGTGTCAGACACTAGTGCTCCTGTTGGAAAGGTAGAAGCTTGTTGAGAATGATAGGAAGAAGAAAGGAAAACCTTTTTAACTACAGAAGCCTGTTCTAAAGATGAGAGTTGAAGAGAGAGTTGCAGAAAAATGCAGAGGTCTGAGAAACAGCAGAATCTTGTACAGGAGCCACCCATACTGGTACATATTGGGTGGGGTGCAGTAGCAACTGGAGGATTATCCTCCTCTTTAAATGTCGCTCCTTTTTTGGCCATCCTTGTTTTGTTTTTTCCAATCCTGCCAAAATAGGATAAAGGGATCCCCTTTTACTGGTCTGTACTGTTGCAACAGTTGTTTATTAGCATCCTGTAACCCCCTTAATTCTGACTCTTTTTACTTTTAAGAGCTTTAGTATACCAATAATAAAATACTGATATTTGTTACACACTTACTTAATACCTTTCAAGTTCATTAATTTATTCCTATCGTAAGTTCCATTTAATGAAAATACTCCACCAGAACAGGTCTTAGTAAGTTGAAACCAGTCAAGCAAATACTTACAACTGCCTTTCTTTTAACTATGATACATAAAATATGCAGGTGTTCTCCTTTCAGGGATTCAATCTTGCTTGCTTATCTTTGTTCCCATTGTTTTCTCTCTCTCCCATTTTTTTTTTAAAACTTACCTTACAGATCTTGGCAGTTCAGAGGAAAGAAAAATAATTACATCAATCCACACACCATTCAGGGAGGGAAGGGTAGGAATTCTGTCATCATATGCAAAACAAATTCCACAAACTGTATAAACGCCCAGTTTACACCTCAGAGCAGAATTAAAATAAAAATAAAGCAACAAACTGACCATGGCTTGGTGAATTCAAGCAGTTTTAATAAAACACATAAGAGCAAGTGTTTTTACGATTTACAACTAATCGCTTCTTCAGACTCCATTTATACAAATAAAACAACTAAATTTAAATTAATACTGACCAATCAGATACCACATCTTATACAACATCATTAATTAATAACAATTAAAAAATTCTAAGCTTTAAAGCAGTACACAAAAAATAGTAATACAAAATGTGTCATATAATTAAACCAATAAATTCATTGTTTCAGAGACCTAGCTTTCAGGAAGTGTTTCAGTGAAACTACACCATTTAGCCCTGGTGGTTTATCTGCCTGTAGTTGTAGTATCCATTTCTGCTCTATTTCTTCTACTCTGTTGTATATATCACCCCTCTAATGTTTTGTTCAATAATCTCTAGCACCATAAAATTAAATATATGCTGTGTGTCCTCAGTTAACACATTTCGCTAGAGCATTAGTATCCTTCTTGTTAGTTATATCTCTTAGATGTTCTAATACACGTTCTTTGAGGCATCTATTGGTTTTCCCTATATAAAAAACAAAACATTTAGTACAAAAACTGAAGTAAACTAAGTGCTGTGTTTTACAGTCTGCATATAAATTAATTTCTATATCAAAATTCAAAGTGGGGTGTGAAAAGGTAGGTTTACTATACAGATAGCTGCATGCCAAGCAGTTCCTGCATGGAAATGTGCCAATTCTTTGAGATTTTATTAAACATCTGTTGTTCCTTGTTTTATGACAAAGTTGTCTTTTAGGAGATTTCTTGTTACTAAAACAAAAATGTGGTCTATCATCAATAACCCCATCCAGTTCACTGATTGACCTTAGGATGTTCCAGTTTTTTTCAAAAATTGAGCAGAATCTCCTGATGTTACTAGAATAGGTCACTGGAAACCTAATCATATTAGAATAATTCTTATATGCATTATTTTCTATACTAATAGTGCCAGAGAAGTAGGGTTTGGCTTTGTCTTTCCTGTGACACATACCTAATACTGTTCCTATTATCTTTATCACTGTAACCTCTTTCTTTGAACTCTTCTTTTAATGTTAATATTGCTATATCTAGGCCTTCAGCTGTATTGTGTAGATGGCTAGCTCTCATAAATTGTCCCTTAATGACATTTTTGCTTACATGTCCTGGGTGCATACTTGTCTTGTGTAGGATGCTGTTTCTGCGACTAGGTTTTCTATATACAGAAGTGGTAATGTGTTTATTACTTGGCTTACATAGCTTAACATCCAGAAAAACAATATCCATAAATAACATTAATTAGCTTTTAGTCTTGAGTCAAAAATACCTCTTCAGGATGTGCAGAACATTTTCTTTTTATTTAAATCCACATACGTCAGTGCTGGGAGACTATCTTCATAGCAGTTAGTAAATCAGTCTCACCAAGCAGTAAAAATACACAGTTTTTATTTTATTTTTTTATCAGTATTATGCATGCAGAATACTGACGTTGACCAATAGGGTCTCTGCAGACCCTCATGCTTCTCGATTAGTGCTCGTCGTGAACACTCAATGATCATGATTTTAGTAACAATAATGTTTTAGAAAAACACAGGCCACCTGGCTTGTTAATGAGTCTTGTTTTCTCTACCCTGTATATTCCAGTACCAGTAACATTCTAAGTCCCCAACATTTTTTCTAACTACCCATCCCAGCATGGGAAGGTCAGAGCTCACCTACAGTGTGTTATTTCTTGCTTTCAGAAGCCAGTCTTTATAACATCCCTTAACCCCTTCAGCACTTTCTTTACCTTCAGTCATCTAACTACACTTGCAGCTTGATATTACAATGCAGTTGTGAAACACTCAGAACTACAATAAGTATTTGTGGTTTGCATAACTATGCATCTATACTACATATCATTTTTACCATGAACAAACATTAAATAATTTATCAAACATATTTGTGAAGAAATTGTAAGTTAATATGCATTTTGTGTAGAATAATCAAGAGAGATGCATTTTTCTCTAACAGGAGCAAACCTCTACTTCAAATGTCTTGACTAGGTCTCTCTCAGCCAACCCTTCAGTCATTCAAAAGCTACCTGTCCAATAGGCATCAGTCAGTAATATGGCACTCCATGCTCTCGCTTTACCTCCCAGTCACCACCAGTGTACCACAAGGCTGTATCCTTGGTCCGCTCCTCTATAACATTTTTATCAACTCCCTCTATACATCCCTAATACAATACACAGATGATCCCACCCTTATTTGTATATCTGACAACATGGTACACCTCCAAATAATTACTCAGGAAGCTTTAACAGCCACTGAGACATGGCTTCATAACTCACAATTCATACTCAACCCAAAAAAGAACAAACTACTACTTTTCTCCCCCAAATCCCTCTCTCGAGAAAAAGCAAAATTTAAAGTCCTCTCTCTTGATAATACAAGCACTGAAGTCACCTTTCATAACAAACTATTATGGGTGATATAATGTGTTATAATCTTACATTCGACTTGCGTATACAAAATTGCATAAGAAAAACTCATCAAAAACTAAGGATATTTACAGAGCCAAAAACTTTCTCACAGATGCAACTAACACTACACTTGCCACTACTTATCTCCTCCCCAAGCTTTATTATGGTGCTCCCATCCTTACTAACCTCCAGGCTTCACAAAAATTAAAACTTGAACAATGCTATAATAACGTTGCTAAATTTGCAGCAAATACTCCTTTCAGAACCCACCACTGAATAACAGTAAAAAGCCGAAACTGGTTAGAAGTGCCTCATCAACTAACATATACACAACTTCTTACCATCTATAAAATTATTCAGCATCCATTTGCCTGTCCAGCACTAAAAACACTATACACAACTAAGTCCCCAGTCAATGCAATCCAGTGAACAAAACCTCCTGTCCATCTACAAACCTATCAAGACTGTTCGGCAATGTTTGTACTCGTACAAGATTGCTAAGGCCTGGAACTCCTTACCTGTATCAATCAGGTCAATATCCTCCATCCTATTTGTCAAAACCATTCTGAAAGACTTCCTAGCTAAAATCTGGCTTTGTTCTTGCTCAAAACTGGGATAAACTATATCACAAAATGTGAACAAGTACCTTATTATTCCTTATATCTCTTTATTCTCCATTCTTTACTTACTTCCTTATTTCTACAAAATTTCTTCCCTGACTTTCTCTGTGAACATGCCATAAGGTTGTTTTTCCCTCACTTCATATTGCAATTCCTGTTTGTATTAGACTATCTTACCTTTAATTTCTCTACAAACATTCTAAAATTTCTATAAATATTAAATGATTGTCATATAACTTGTATCAATTCTTAACCAATGTTTTGATATTATCACTAATTTGTCATAATTGTTTAAACAACAGATGTTTTTGTTTTATTTCTGAAGACTATAAAATTATTGTTCTTAAAATGTTTTGTAATACTTTGGAGCTTTTCTCCCCAGGCTGCAGCTGAAAATGGGCTTCTACCCAGTCGGACTTGTAATCAAATGCCAATAAATAAGTAAATAAATGCCTAAGTAATAAATAACCAAGCTCATGATGCCATCATTTCACTCCTATGAGTAAAATCAGGATCAGCAACAAGTAAATCGTCCTTTCCTAAACTTTAACAGAAAGAAGAATTCAATAAATAAAATGAATTATATGCATACAAATACTACAATACTGCCCTAAACAACCCAGACAAATGTGCTCAAAAACCAATTCAGTCTTAAAATTAACTTCTGTATTCATCAAAACATACCAGTTTGACATAAATATACATGTGTAAATGCACCAAAAAGAAACCTTTAGAAATACAGAAACAGAGAGACTACTTAAATTATACTAATCATAAAACCAACAGTCCAGAAGCACTATAGCATAAAAACGGCAATACAAATTGTTGTAAAATTCGTCCTCTAGTTTATTGGAATATACAACTCAGCCTTCATCAGACAAAGTAAACCACACTGACATTAGTTATATATTATGTGCTTAATTAACCAATTAATAAATAATTCAATTAATTAGATCTTACTGCATCTATAAAATCTCAATTTACATAAAATGTGCATGCCAATAAAATACACATAATATAATATATTATATAATATAATATAAACCACAATTAAGCAACATTACAATAAATATCATTATAAAACCATAACTAATGAATTCTCCTATCTATTAAGTTACGCGATATGGCCATTGATTAGATACAGCATGAGTAATGTTTGAGACATCAAAGCTTTTTATAAACACGTTACTCTATGCGAGTGTTAATGCATTACATGATATATTTATTTACCTATTTAAAGCCCTCAACTTTAATATACTAGAAATAGAAACTGAGAGGAAATTAAAACTGTTATAATTAAAACATGTTATACTGAGCTTCAAAAATTTTACCATAGTGCACCCTGCTGGAAGAAAGCTGTTAAGTAAAAAATTATAACTGTGTTTGATCTCAAACCCGGAGACATAATGTCTGGGCTAGCAAATTCTTTCTATTGTTTAAGACAGAGATAATTACTAGATTTTAAATGTAAAAGTGCCTTTTATTGCTGTGGCTTTCTGGCCAAGTGCAGCTTACAAAGAAATGTACATTTTGAGTTTCTGTTAGCATGGGAACTAAAGGAGAAATTATAAAAAGGATGTAATGTGAAATTACTCAGCAGTACTGCGTATTATCAATTTAAGACTTTCTCAGAAAGAAAAAATTAGCATTTTGTATCTTGTTTGAGATCTAGTAAGAACATCCACTCACCAGCACTTGCTTGCTCTGTATGTAAGTAGTATTTAGAACATTGACTTCTCTTAAGAGTTAGATAAGAATTTAGCCAGATTAGTGTATCTGTTTTTATATTTATGTCAGACTATCTTACAATATTGTTTTAAAGGTTTCTGTGATTGCTGAACTCTTGATTAGCACTGTATTGAATGGATGAGATTTGTCTTGTGTTTTTATTATTATTAAATATTTTTAAACCTTTCAGCTGTGGCTGTTTTTTGTAGAGATAATTTAAGTTCTATAGTAGTTGCATGTATTTGGTGATATCGTCCAAGCCACTCCAATAGTTTTGCTGTTCATCACACTTACTATTTGGATAACAGTAATATTACACAGTGAAATTGGTCACCCTTTGGGAAGGACCTTATAGTAGCTGATAGTTGTGATTAGCGGCAGTCAGTACTACCTTACAGTCTGGGCAGAAAGGGGGCATAGCTGGAGAACCTGTGTCAGCCTTCCCCAGGAGTGTCTGTATCCAAATCATATCTTAAAGTGTGTGTATGCTTCAGCTAATTGGGCAAGGACACAAAGCACTGGTTTGACAGAGAGGGTGCTGG
>NC_056731.1:473107771-473150271 GCF_019279795.1 Protopterus annectens
ATTCTTAAAAATATCTAAACTAGTACTTGCTTTAGTGTAATCTGGTAGTCTGTCCCATGCATCATCTGCTCTCTCAGAGAACCAATTAGTACACTTCTCATTCCTACAGAATCTTCTACATAGGTTGTCTGATGATTCTCTACTACTTTTGATAACCCCAAACATTCCCAGAGGTAGTTGTCTCTATATGCCGTATATACCTGAATAAGATCTCCTCTTAGATATCTATAAGAGACACTGTACAAGTTCATATATTTTAGTCTTTCATAATACCTTAAATTTTCACATCCATTGATGCCCTTGGTATATTTCCACTGTACTCTTTCCAGTTTACTCATGCTTGTTTTCTTATAAGGTTTCCATATTGTCATTCCATACCCAAGTTTGGGTCTAATTTAACTAACAAACAGTGACTTCATCATTTCTGATTTCCTGGACTTTATAAATCTTTTTATACACTCTAGAGTTCTATAATTATCATTAACCAACTGGTTGATATGATTCGAAAAACTCAAAGCTGGAACTACCCATATACCCAGGTCCTTAAATTAATCTATGGTTTCAATCACTGTGTGCTGTATTAGATATTCACCTTTCAATTTATGTCTCCCAAATCTCATATGCTTTGTTGTTGATGTATTTATAGGCATATTTGTTCTCCTGTGCCCAAATGGTCAATTTAGTCAAGTTCCTTTGGTGACATGCCTTATCTGTAACATATGTAATCAGTTTACACAATTTCAGGTCATCTGCATATAGACTATAAGAACACCTAAAATGAAAAGGTTAGATCTGAAGGATACAATCTAAACAAGTAAGGGCCTACAACAGAGCCCTTTGGGATACCCTGACTGTAACCAAAAATGTTACCTGTCCAATTGCTGTATGATACTTGCCATGTCCTACTTGTAAGCCATGCAGCTATCCATCTTATAGAGAGTAAATCGATACCTAGCTGTTCTAATTTATAGATCAGTGTTTTGTGTATGACCCTGTCAAATGTTGAAGTTAAATCTACACATATTACATCACATCACAATTTTTCATTCATAGCTGTAATTATATTGTTATAGAACATTACGTTATAGGTAGCAATAGATCTATTTTTACCTAATACATGCTGATATATGATTTCAAGTCCCAATCTATCCAGTTCTGACAATAACTTCTCCAATATTCCCTTCTCCATTATTTTTCCATGACATGTAAGTAAACTTAAGGGCCTGTATGACTCTGGGTTTGTCCTCCTCCCCTTTCCCTTAAAGACAGGTTTAATAAGCACATATCTCCAATCTTGACGAATCTCCCATATTTATATGACCTAGTAAATAATAGATATAATGGTACTGTAAGTTCTTGCTGAAGTGTTCTCAGGTCATTGTTACTTATTCCGTCTCCTCCCTGTGCTTTGTTTGGATCCAGTTTGCGCAGTTCTTTTTCAATATAATCTAATTTGATGCCAGTACCTGAGGTTACCTGGATGTCATTAGGATGACTTATCAACCCCTTTGTGGAGCCAAACTGTTTTGCATAAGATTTTGTAAAGATTTCCATAATTTGTTTTGTCTGAGAATAAATGTTAGAATCTACACACAGTTTATCAATTTGTGTCTCTTTACTTCTTCCACATCTTACGTACCTATAACAAGGTTTTCTGTTGTGCTCAATACTGTTATATACATTTTCAATAGTTTTTTATTTTGTCTCACTTTATACTTAATTTGTTTGTCCAGCTTGTTTATTTTAGTTTTCAAAGTTGTATTTTGACCTCTCTTCCATTTCTTATATTATATCTCCCTTAATCAGGTATCTTGTTCTTATGGAAATATATCCCCCGATGTTGTATGCCTAGATCCTGGTGTTAAACTTTATTTTTTTGCACTCAGTTTCACTTGATCATATGTGTCATGAGCCAGATTGCATGAGCCCACTGAGTTCTGAATGCCCATTGTACAATTCCCATGATCACCTGGCAAATAGATCCATATGAATAAATACAGCAATCAATCCCTGTATCACGAGTACTGCAATTAGTGAAGGTTGAGGGTTTTCTAAGAGACTCATGACTTCAATCCTAATGGCAGAAATCTTATCTAGAGATAATTTTGCAATATGGTTGACTGTGACCAACTGTCAGCCAATGAATATAAGGGATTGTGATGGATCTAAATGGGATTTTGCCACACTGTGATCCCCAAAGAAAGACATAACCAGAGTACTATCTTCCTGTGGTACGCCTTTCCATTTTTGGGTCCACTATGAGTCAGTCATCCAGAGGTTGACAGGCAGGTACTAGGCATGCAGTTCAAGAGACCATTAATGAGTCTAGCTCAGATCCCCAATTGCCCCTAAATACTGTCTGGTTAAGTGACTTGCTTAAAGCCATACAATAGGATACAATACAATAGAAGGTTGGAGGGAGTCAAACCCTGTTCCACAAAAAGTAGCTCATAAACAGCTCATAGTCAATCTTCTGTGTGAACTGCAGGCTGAAGTAAGGAAAAATCCTTACTCTAAGCAGCTGCACGTGGGCTGTGATGGCAGCCATGCACTTGGTGAATACCTGTGGGGTTGTGTTGAGTCCAAATGTCAGGACCCAAAGCTGGTAATGACTGGTTCCCATCTGGATATGCAGGAATCTCCTTGATTTCCTCACAACTTTGGTGTATAGAGATGCATCCTGGAGATCCAAACAGCACATC
Source organism: Protopterus annectens (assembly GCF_019279795.1). NCBI lineage: Eukaryota > Metazoa > Chordata > Ceratodontiformes > Protopteridae > Protopterus > Protopterus annectens. Next base: position 473,110,474 of record NC_056731.1, read on the forward strand.
CAGTATACTGCATTCTGTTCTGAAGTTATTGGGACTTATGACACCAAAACCTTACCCCAATGTGGCCAAGATGGTGAGCAGTTATTAGCACCATTTTTAGCTATGCTTCATTTTAACATCTCTGACAGGATTTTTACTAAAAAACTCAAATAGAACATTTCAAAACTTGATTGATTGATAATTGAACATGTGCTGCAAGATTTGCTACAAAAATAACAAGTTTAAAACTCTTATTTGCTTTACCTGTCAAGAAAACTAGAAAGAATGAATTGACTCAGAACAAGCTATTCTAATCCCAGTGCAAATGACAGTACAATGAAAAAAGACATACAGGCCATACTAAGTAACATCAATGAGTTATCTGTACAGATAGATACATCAAAAATTCAAAAAGGAAAATGGACAATTTTAAAGAGGAATGTAAAAAAACGGTTCCCTATCAGAAGCCTGAAACACTATATGCCTGAAAATCAAAATCCTGAAACCAAAAGCCTGAAAACTCAAAATCTTGAAAACCCAAAATCCTGAAACTCAAAATCCTGAAAACACAAATAATGCTAATATGCCAATACAAACACACTAATATCTACCGACTGACCCTAACCCTAACCCTAAGGTCCGTCACTATCGCACACTCACCTAACCCGCGCCCTAACCCTAACTCACTTAAACCGCCCCTAACCCCACTTTTTGTCACTATTGCATACATGCCTAACCTGCGCCCTAACCCTAACTCACTTATACCGCCCCTAACCCTAACATAAAACCAACCGCACACTTACCTGAACCCAACGCATGACCTAACACCACAGGGCTAACAATAGCAAAGCCACAATGACGTCAGTATGTCTATTTTGAGTTTTCAGGCTTTTGGTTTCAGGATTTTGATTTTCAGGCTTATAGTGTTTCAGGCTTCTGATAGGGAACCAAAAAAACACCCTGAAGTGCTGAGTAAATCACTTAAACAATCATCATTACAAATCTCAAGTATAAAAGATGCAATGTCTGATTTTGATGGAAGATTACATGAAAATGAGAATAACACCGAATTTCTTCTGAAACAAAACAACTTATTTTGGGAAAAAGTAAAAGACTTAGAGAACAGATCTAGAAGGAATAACATCAGGATTTATGGGATTCCCGAACAGAAGAGGGAGACAATATGATTTAACTCCTTAATACATGGCTGCCTAAAATTCTGAACCTGCCTGAAGCTTTTTCCTTTGGCATCAAAAAGGCAAACAGATCACTTTCAAACTCATCTTTAAAAAAAACACCTTCAACAAAATCAGTGATCATAGATTTTTCTCAAGTCAAGATAAGGCTTTAGCTTTAAAAGCTGCACGGACTAATTATCCAGTTAAAATGAAAGAAAATACTATAAGATTTGATAAAGACTATTCAACATTAGTGATATCAAAAAGAAAAGCATGTGTGCCACTTTTTAAAAGCATAAAAAAAAAACAAATCTTGTTTCCAGGAAAAAAAAGGATTCACCTTCCAGAAGGAAAGAAGATTTTTAACACCTTGGAAGATGCAATGGACTTTATACAGAAAAATAAAATCCTAGAAAAAAATAGAAGAAATGAACTGGAATCTATCAACGTTTTTGAAGAGAAATGCAACAACCGATGGTTGGGTAATAAAAGACAAAAACAGTAAAAAACTGAAGTACAAATTAAAATCAAAGCATTTCATGGTTATAAATTCTTATATATATGGTTATAAATAACCATATAAAATGGTTATAAATTCTTATTAAAGAAGTGCTTGAATACTTATGAACAGGTGCTAAATATTACTTTTTACAAGGTAAATCATTTATTTCCCTACTTCAAATGGTTACTAGTTCCCTTTTTAAAATGTTAGAATTTGATTATTTTAGCTATATATGAAATTAAAGCCACTTATTTTCATTTTGTAAAAAGTTAAACTATTCATTTTATTAAAAGTTAATAATTATTATGATGCAATGTTTGCTAGGTGGCACACTTGCTGATATTTTGGCATAGTTCAGTAATGTACTACTACATATAAGATGCAACAAATGACACTAAAGAGGCATATTAAGTTACATTCTGGGCTCTTAAAATGGTCCAGTAGTGTGCTGATAATAAACTTGACATGCAACAGCACCCAGGAAAGGCATGCTATGTTATAAACAAAGTATAAAAAAGTACAGCTTTTTACATATATAAAAGTTATTATTGGAATGATATCAAATAATTTGAGTAACACTTTTACAAGTTAAACCTGGATCACACATAACTGTCACTCTATTATTGCAAGTTTATATTTATATGCTATGTCTCCTTTAAAAAATGAAAGTCTGCTTTATATTAAACATCTCATACAAACAGTGCTTACTGAATCTTTAAATGTTATTTCTTTAAATACAATAGTGGTTTAGTGGTTAATATACTTAGAAATGTTTTTGTTGCCTTTTTAGTAATTTGGAAGTGTTTGAGGGATTCATGTAGAATGTAGAGGTGGCTTAGATTTACTCATGAATGTTTTTGTGTAAATTGTAGCTGATAAAGCATTCATTTGCAAGCCCTTGTCATGAGAAGCAGCTTAATTAGAGTTATGAGCCTTTTTGTGATGCTGCAGGAGTTCTTAAAATTCTAAGAAATGTCCAGGTTACTTATTCTTGTCAAAAAGTAAATAATCATAATATTTTGAATCATATGCTAAGATGTCAATGAATACAAGTTAGATAATAAGCAAAAGACAGTGAAGTGCATTCAAAACCACTGTCAGTTATTACACAGTTCTGAATGATTGCAGTATACCAAAAGAATAGCTTATATACTAGCCTATAGAAAAACACTTCTGATTAGGATTGTGTTTCTCTGTTATTGTCTCTTTTTAATAACAAAACATAATACCTCAGAACAGTTTATTATCGAAAGTTTGAATCTTAAAAGGGAAGATTTTTCAGATGCTTGTTCAGATATTATTAGACATAATATTTAAGGAAAATATGACTGATTCTAAAAGTAGTACTTGATTAAAGGGTATTAAACATATATGGATAAATATAAATGTTCTACTATATGATATTCTACACTAGGATTACAGCTAAAATATAAACCTAGGTATATAGTAACAGTACAAGACAGTATACAAACAGAAATAGAAAGAGATTAGAATAAATATGTATATAGTTAAAGAATATAAATATGTCTACAAGGGTGGGAGGTTGGCAACGTGGTTAAGCTTTTCACTTTATAGGCACAAGGTGTAGGGTTTGATTCTCATCTGAGGTAAATGGCTGGGCTTGGAATGGCCCATGAGGGCAGTTAGCTTGGTACTAGTTTATGAACTTATGATCCTATGAACAACTTTACACTTAGTAAATAAACTAGAAAAAATATACATCAGCTGACATACATATTAATAAATATGAAAATAACAACTGACTTCCTCCCTATCGTAGAACACGGAGATAATGTGAGGTATAGGAAAAATGACTGTAGAGATATTCAGTTTGGTCAACTTACAATAAAAATTCTGAACACCTGTTTAACTTTTCTTATTCATAATAACTCACTGAAGGGCTTTTTTTAAGATGATGCATACTAAAAATATGAGGCACATTAATATGAATCAGAAGCATGAGCTAAGCATTGTTAGTCTAATAGAAAGTTTGAGAGGTAGCTCGTTAGTCTTTTTCAACAAATTAGGAATACATTATTCTATGACAGAATGCTTTGGGGTTATAGCATTAGATAGTTTGTTTGGAAAGTTTTGTCAATAGTTGAAGATTTCATATTGCTATATGTAAAGTATATAAGTTCTGTACATAAATGTGATTTCATTATACCTGTTTTTTTTCTCTCTTATAAAAATGTCTAATTCTAAATGCATATCTAGTAATATTAATGGACTGAATAATCTAGTAAAGAGGTGGAGTCTCTCCAGATACCTGCAATTACATAAAGCTCAAATAGTATTTCTACAGGAAACACATTTACATAATAAGGATGTAAATAAACTTTCATTAAAGATTTATTTGGTTTTAACAGGTTCTGGCTTTCACGCTAAATGAAGACGCACCCTCATTTTATGGAAGAACTCACCAGTAATGCCTAAAGTAAAAGATACCTATGTTGATAAAAATGGTATGTTAAGCATTGTTATTATTGAGTGGAACAGAAAACTATATGCATTGGTGAACTCTTATTTGATTCCAGGGGTTGGCGCTAAAGATGCAAAAAATTACTTAGACTATTACATGAAAGGTGAAGTCATAATAGCTGAAGAGATTTTAATTGTATTTTTATCAAAGATTCCACTGAAGATAGAAAGCTGAGAATCACATCTTCAGCCAAATACTTAAGTTTTGTAAATCTAATAAAGTTAAAGAAAAACAAACTCACTTCAATTTACCCATTATTCATGCAGATATGGAACACAAACAAATAGTGATAAAATGTTTGTCTCAAGCAATCTATTATGACATATCAGAGAAGTTTCATGTTCATTATCAAAGCATAATGCTATAATCTTTAACATTATTTTAAAAACTGACAATGTAATGCATCACAGGACATTACTAGCATGCATTATTAAAATCAAAGGATTCAACGGTTGGTATGTTAAAGGGATCAAAGATTTCCTGGAAATAAAAATGAATGGTGAAGTATCTGATATTGTCATGTGGGATTCACTAAATGCTTACTTAAATGGAAGAGTTACAAGCCAGTATATTAGTAAAATGAGAGAATAGAACAAAGAATTGAATAAACTAGCGGCCAAAATAGATGCACTAAAGTTAATTTAAAACCAAATGACATAACCAGTCAATTTGAACTTAAAAACTTAAATACAAAATATGTTGAAATTTTAAATCATAAAGTTTCAATAAACCAGAAAAACAAACTTCAGGCATATTCAGTAAACCCTTTAAGCTTGCATAACCTTGCTCTTAGATCAAAGAAAATAATAAACTAGATCATGTCAAAGAAATTATAACACATATAAATAATAAAAAAGAAAGAAGAACAGATATTAAAGGTACTCTTGAGGGGTTTAAAATATTTTATGAAAATATAAATAATAATACACTAACCTAGATAATGAAAAATTAGATAATGTTTTCAAAAGTTGAAACTTTTCTAAGCAAATATATAAATAATAAAATAACAAGTGAACAAATAAAAAAACTGATAGAACATTCACTTTAACAGACATAAAAGATCAAATAAAAAAGTTAAAAAAATAATAAGTTGCCGGGCTTGGATGATCTTATACCAGGACTACATAAAATACTACCAGATGATGCAGTTAAAATATGAAACAGCTTCTATAGAGAAATAAAAACAACTTCTGAAGTACCCCATCATGGTAATATCCCCTTATATCACCTATTTTAAAACAAGATGAGGATCCTACAAAGTGCTCATCATACAGACCCACTTCACTTTTTAATGTGGACTATTAGATGTTCATGTCCATTTTAGCTAACAGAAGTAAACTACTTATACCTAAACTAATTAACAATGATCAAACTGGGTTTATGTTAAATAGACAAGTACATGATAATAAGAATACATTCATTAATAGATTATGCAAATAAAATAAAAAAACTTTCATTAGTCTCCGTTTAGATAAGACTTTTCACTCAGTTAATTGGTCATACCTGTTTAAAAATGTCTAATTTCTCACCTAAGATGACTGTATTCATTTCTACAATAACTCTTGCACTTATGTGGGTTCCTTTCTTTTTAAGTCCTTTAAATTAAAAAAAGGCACAAAACAAGGCTAACCGTTACCACTTTTACTTTTTTGCATTAGCTATATAAACCTTTGTTAATGGCATTAGATCCAATAAGAACATTAATGGCATCAAAATAAAAGATTTCAAACTAAAGATTCAACTCTTTGCTGATGATATTTTACTAACAATAGGAAATATAGAGAATCCATTAGAACATAAAATTAGTTCTATGAGTCAGTTTGAAGAAATCTCAAATTTAAGATTTAATCATAATAAAACAAGCACATTATTAATTAATAAAAAAATAAAAAATGCACACAAAATAGTCTAACTTCAATTAGAATAGAAATCAAATGAAAGACATTGGTATAACCATTATGTCTAATGGTAAAGAAAGAATACAAACTTTTCAATAGGTGGTTGATAAACTTTGAAGTTTAGCCCCAAATTGGAGCACATTCATCTTTACCATTATTAAAATGGTAATTCTCTCTAAAATATTGTTTGTCTTACAATATTTAGTACTATCTCCACTAAAAAAATTGATGCAGGAGATAAATATTCTACTTAATTTTTTTCGGCATCCTAATAAACTAAGAGTTTCCTTTGACTGGCACAGAAAAGGTTGGGATAATGGTGGAATAGGATTCCCTAATAATTAACTGTATGCTACTTCAACAATTGTGGTTATAGCATTGTGCATAAATTCATCTTATGATTCAAAATGGAAACAAATACATCAATAAATATTATCAGTAAATAATAAATAAATCACAACCAGTCATAAACAAATAGTCCCTAACAGCTGTATCTGGTTATTAAAAGATTTCTGCATAGATGGAATTATACCTTCATCTCAAATTCCCTATTTAAATAACATAATTTCCTCTTTCCAAAAGTTCACATATTCTAACCATTGTATTAAAGACCCAATATTTTCTATGTTTCCAACTGCATATACACTGCACTGGATTACATTCAGAGTCCAACTGTCTGAAACGATCTGATGCCACAATGGAATATGAAGTCTCAGAGAAATGGAAAGGTTGCCAGGTCTGGGGAGGGCCTAAACAGATGGATTTTCATGCAGACTGGGATGACTGTCCTTGGGTTTTGCTTACATTTTGATCCTCCTTTCCACTGCTTTTTAAAACCCTAACTACTGACTCCTTGCTGCTTAAATTGTTTATTGGAAAAAAGTACTGAGGAGGAGGGAAAATTACTATTTCATTTTAGAAAAGAGGGTTGAAAAACCTGTGTCACTCCTTAAATCAGTTTTCCCTTTCATAATACTTCTTAAGCACCTCATGTACAGAAGAGTCAAACAGAGTCTCTCTATTCAAGTAAGAATTTAATATCTCATATTTATCAGCATCAGTGAGATTTTGAGAATGAAACAAAATCTCCTCAAAACAGATCCAAAAGCAGTAGCACTGAAGAAATAATCAGAAGCATCATAAGTACACTTTAAAATATGCCGAGTAACATAAGACACATCAGTCAGAGAAGCATTTAATGAATTATTTACCTCAGAAGAAAGAAGGATCACTATTAATTTCTGCATGTTCTCAAAAGATAATGATAAAACCTTCAGCATATGAGCAAGACCATTAAAAATTCTGAAAGTTATATTACTAAAAGAGTATACTTTCTTATCCAACTTGTACACTGCTTTACTGTCCTTGTGTTCAGGAAAATTAGGTTAGCAACTGTAAGGTATAAAAAGAAATTATCTACTCACCATAACATTCCATGTGAGTTGTCCATCTCGTCTTCATTCTTTACTGATGGGTTCAGAACCAATCCTTTGTTCTGAGTCGGCTGCTTACTACAGCTCGAGGTCTCAAACCAGCTTGTGGCTCCATCCCTATCCCATGATGCAACAGGTCCTACCTCAGATCTTGTTTGTTAATAGCCTCTAACACATTGTAGATGAAAACGTATAATTTAAAGAGCCTATATATATATACACACACACACACACACACACACACACACACACACACTAAAGAGGCAGGGACCGGGGTCAAGTTGCTGAATTTAGCCAAAGATAAAAAAGGGAAATTCTAAGTCTTCCAGGAGTACTCCAAGGCTGGGGGTTGGAGGGTGGGACGTAAGAATGAAGATGGGATGGGCAACTCACATGGAGCATTATGGTGAGTACATAGCTTCTTTATGTGTAGGTGTCCTATCTTGTCATCACTCTTTACTGATCGGATAGCGTCCCTAGCACCATCTTTCCTGGGTGGCTTATGGGAGTATATTCTTCAGAACAGTGGAACCAAAGGAGGCCTTGTCCCTAGAGACCATGTCTACTTTGTAATGAGTTATGAATGTATGAGGACTTGACCATGTTGCTGCTGCACATATGATGTCTAATGGTAGTCTTGCCTTAAAGGCCTGTGAAGTTGAGACAGCTCTAGTTGAATAAGCCTTCACCCTTGTTTGGCAACTGTTTGTCTACTCACTGATAACCACCTGGACAGAGTAGGTTTGGTCACAGGTAGGCCTTTCTTGTTTTCTGAAAAGGAAACAAAAAGTTGATCTGATTTTTTTATGTTCTTTTGTCCTATGGAGATAAAAATATAGTTTTCTGTGGACTTCAAGCTGATGAAGCATGTATTCTGCTTATTGCCATATTTAGGAAAGAATACTGGGAGAGCAATGGATTGGTTCAAGCTGAAGTTACAGCAAGCCTTAGGTAAAAAGGAAGGGTTAGTATGTAGAGATACCCTATCCTTATGAAAAATCAGATATGGTTGCTTTATTATCAAGGCTTGCAGTTCAGATACTCTTTTTGCTGATGTTACAGCTATGAGGAATACGGTTTTCCAGGATAAATACTTATTTATTTTTATTTTATTTTACATTTGTTTACCAGGATGGTCCAACTGGATATATGTCCATTTTCAGCAGAGGCCCGGGGAGAAAAGCACCAAGTTAGTAGATTACATTACATTAGTAACATTTACAAATTAACATAGTTTACGGTCTTCAGTAAGGTTACAAACATTTATAGAACATGGTAGGCAACTGAGAGTTTCACACACGGCTTCACACAGATAAGGACTTCATCTCATAATGAGCTCTAGATATGCCACAAAGCAAAGTCATATACATTTTAGAGTCAAATGACAGATTTAATTAGGCAAGATATCCAATACCAGGAGGTGGGTGCTAGTCAGGTATTGAACAGGGACATTGCCAGTGCATTTGAAAGTGTAGTTTCAGCCTTTTTTTAAACTGGGTTAGAGAGGGCTGGAGAGTAAGTTCAGCAGGCAGAGAGTTCCAAATTTTGCCTACAGAGTTGGCAAATAGAGTCTCACCAGCCACATTTATGCTTTTGGTTGTTTGAACCAACAGTTTGTCAGCAGAGCACAGTGACCTCAGGTTGCTGTAGGGATTAATGATCTTGTTTAGTGCTGGTGTCTTATCGAGGTGGTTTAGAACTTTGTGGGCTATTATAAGTTGGTGGTACTGGAGAAGACTAGTCCATTCAAGCCAACCTAGTTGATTTAAGCTGATACAGTGGTGGGTCCTAAAGGATGTACCTGTAGCAAATCTAGCGATATGGTTGTAACAGCTTGCAAGTTCACTATGAGTGGTTTTATTTGAGTTAGTGAAAAGGGGGGAGGCATAGAGAAGGCTAGACAGTAAGTGGGAGCGAGCGATAGCAGTTCTTGCAAATGGAGTGAGGAAAGGTTTGATCCTATAGAGGGAGCCCAGTTTTTTGTTGATAGTTTTGATGGTTTGATTGACATGGGTATTATATTTTAGGGTATTGTCGACTGTGACCCCTAGGAGTTTGGTGTGAACATCTGGGGATATAAGTGTGCCATTATTGGATCGTATGGTAAAGAATGGTGAAGAGGACTTACAGGTGGGGGAAAAAATTATCAACTTAGTTTTGTTGGGGTTTAAAATAAGCTGATGGTTTGCGAACCATTTTTCAACATCAGTGAAAGTATTCTGGGTTAGAGTCATCAGCTGAGTTGAGGAGGAGGCTGCACAGATTAAAATGGGGTCATCTGTGTATTGGATGCAAGTGGCCTTGGGAGTGATTATGAGTTGGTTATTGATAAAGACTGAGAAGAGAAGTGGTCCTAGTATGGAGCCTTGGGGAACTCCTAGTGTGATGGGTAGATGACTGGATAGTGTATTCTGCCATAATACTGCTTTGTTGTCTGTCAGACAGATAAGAATTGAACCATTTAATCGCACAGTTATTTAGTGACAGTTTTTTTCAGTGTCTGGATATGTAGTTGGTGGTTGACCATATCAAAGGTCTTAGAGAGATCTAGGAAGACAGCTGAGGTAAATTTGTTATTGTTTTGGTTTTGGTTGAGGTTAATGGAGTTAGAGAAGGATAGGAGGGCTGAGGTGGTGCTGTGGTTTGGCCCAAAGCCACGCTGAGAATTGGCCAGTAGTTTACTTGATTACGGATGCATTTTTCCATTATTTTGGCCAGTGGTGACAGTATGGCTATTGGCTGTAGTTTGAGAGGTCTAAAGAGTTCCCCTCCTTTATGGAGAGGAATAACATGGGAAACCTTCCAGATAGAGGGAATGGTGGCTTCGGACAAGGTTCGGTTTATAATAATAGAAATAGGGTATGCAATGGCATCTGCCGCTTTCTGTAGATATTCTGGTGGGAGGAAATCAGCTGCTAGGGTAGTGAGTTTTAGTTTGTTAATTAGATCTGATGGTCGATGTAGATACAGGCTGGAAATTAAAGGAGAGTGGGGTAGTGGTTGAGGAGGAATCCTGATTAAATTAAAGGTGAGTGGGGTAGTGGTTGAAGAGGAATCCTGATTCGGGCCACTGGGAGACAACTGGGTAGCTAGTGACTGGATGGTCTTAGTGAACAAACTGTTAAATACATTTGCAGTTTCCTCTGGAGATTTTAGGTTACAAGCTGATGGGGTGGGAATGGTGAATTGTCCGGGGGGAAGCAGTTTGTTTACTCCTGCCCAAAAATTTTGAGGTTTGTCCTGATGTTTTTGTTGAAAGTGTTGATAGAAGTTTTTTTTGTCTAACAATATGACTTTCTTAGTATCATTCCTTAGCTGCCGGAATTTAATATGGTAAAGTGGGTCTTTTGAGGTATGCCATTTGTCCCATGCTTTATTTCTTGCTATGATTTTGGTTTTGGTTACTTTAGAGAGCCAGGGGGCAGTTTTAGTTTTGGCTCTAAGGGTATGGACAGGAGCGTGGGAATCTAGAATGGTAAGGAATTTAGAATTTGCTACAGCATCATCCAGTGGAAGATCTTTTAGGATGGCCCAATTGCATGCTTTGAGTTCATTCTGAAAATCATTGGTGTTGAAGTTCTTGTTATTTCTAATAGATTTATAGAAAATTTGGTGGTGGTTATCTACTTTATGCTTGATGATGTAAGTGAGTAAGTGGTTACTTATATCATCTGGGAAGGTACCAGTGTTGTACAGGTCTGGGTGAATGTTGATTAGAATCCAGTCCAGGATACTACCTTTGTTGTAGAGTTTATTTATTCTGGTGGGTGAGGACATGAGTTCTGTATAGCCATGAAGGTTTACATGTGTTGTGGGAGATTCAGAGGAACAGTTGTTCCACTCATTAGTAAAGTCTCTTAATGCCATAGTTTTGGGTCTATATTATAACATCGAAGTTTTAAAACTTCGAATGTTGTAATGTTGAACCATTTAGAGTGAAAGCTAACAATAGCGAAGCTTTGGAACATCGAAATTTTACTTAGGGTAAAATTTCGGTGGTCCGTTCCATGGCTTCGCTATTTACAGCACTGTGGTGTGATGGTTATGGACCGGGTTTAGGGAAGTGAGTGAACGGAGGTTATGGATTGGATTCAGGTAAGTGTTGTGCGATGGTTACGAACCGGGTTAAGGTAAGCGAGTGAACGGACTGGGGTAAGGTGAGTGTGCGGTAGTTAGGGATGTTAGGGCGCGGGTGAGGTGAATGTGCGGTAGTGACAGACTTTAGGGTTAGGGACGGGTTAAGTGAATTAGGGATAGGGCACGGGTGAGGTGAGTGTGCGATAATGACAAACTGTAGGGTTAGGGGCAGGTTAAGTGAGTTCGGGTTAGGGCGCGGGTGAGGTGAGTGTGTGAGACTTAAGGACCTTAGGGTTAGGGTTTGGGTTAAGGTAAGTGAATAGATAGTAGTGTATGTACAGTTTAGTGTAGGGATTAGATGTAGGATTTTATGTGTATGTTTGTGGATTGCAGTTGTTTTGGTGTGCTTGTGTTGCGGGTGTGTATGTTTCTTGGAACAGCAAATTTTTTCCCTGGGAAAAAAAATTTGTTGTTCTGAGTGTTCAATGTTATGATTGTTCGACTAAAATGGGTCGCTATTATAGCATTCAAAATTTTGAGCATTCGATGTTATAATATAGGCCCATAGTTTCATGGGGGTATGTGTTGGATAGCCATTGAAGGAAGTCCTCTAGGGTATGTGTATTATTGCCTGGGGGATATAAACACAAGCAATGAATATAGATTTAATTTTGTTAAGCTGTAGTCTGATAACAAGAGTTTCAGCATTACTGAACAAGGGAGGCTGTTGTGAGGCTAAAGTGACATCTAGTGTATTTTTAAAGAGTACTGCTTACTCCCCCACCTTTCCTAGACTTACGGTCTAGTCTGAGTATGCTGTACCCTGGTGGGATAACTTCATTGTCTTTAGTTCCTGGTTTTAGCCAGGTTTCTGTCAGACAGAGCACATCAGGTGAGTAGGCTGCTAAGAGGGCATGGAGATTATGGACCTTGTTGTTTATGCTCCTGATATTTAGGTGACAGGACAGGAAAGAGTTAGGGCTCCTTGTAGTTGGCCAAATGTTAGAAGGGGTAATGTGCGAGAGCTTGTGGAAGGGGGACCAGGATTTGGATGGATACCTCCATCCCTTATCCAACTGTATTGTACAGTAACTATTAGTTTCAGTAATTTGCTAATTATTTTATGATAATATCTGGTTTTGGGAGAGACAGACCATAGTCTGGTTAGTTGGTGGTTAAGAGTGGAAAAGTCAGGTTTGTAGAGAGCTATGAGTTGATCTGTCTTATTTAAAGTAGGAGTAGTGTTGGTTCGGGATAAGAGATGGTGAAAGCCAAGGTAGGGCTGCCTTTCATAGGTGGTGAGGAGATATGGAATGACCATTATTGGAATTAGTAACATTATTGGTCTCATTTTGATAGTTAACATAGCACTTGGCTAAGGATTGTGGATTAGGAATACAGAAGGATTAGTGGCAGGAAGGGGTGGTGTGTGGAAGTATGGGCTTTTCTGTGATAGGTTGTGGAAGGGGGGGTGCTTTATTCAGCTTTAAATTTAGCACCACTGGGGGTGGGTGGAGCGAGGGCGAGCGGGGCTAATCCAGACCACAAGGTACCTTATGTGTATGCCTGTGAGGTAAGCTGTTTGTGTTTGCAGACAGTCCAGACTGCGCTTTTCTTATAACAATATATCCACCAGTCGGATAAAAGATAAAGGTGGTAACAGCAGCTGAATACTTACAAGTGGTGTTAGGTCTAGAAAAGAAGAGTACAGAGAGGAGTAAGCACTTTTGAGATGGTAAAGATACATTATAAAGATTACTAAACAAATCTTGAATCAACTACTAGTATATGCAGATACTGAACCAATTGGAAAAACACATCAGTGAGAAGGGACCTCAGCTGACAGGTATGCAGTCACAGATAAAAATATAGCGAGCAGCACTCTGTCCTGGGTCTCTGATGTGATTCTATCCACCACTAACACCACAATTATATAGCAATAATTAGACACCAGTATGAGTTGTCTATACACAACACATATACAGGAATATTAGTTAACAAGGTGCAGCTATGCAGATAGTACATACTATTATACTAAAAACAACTTGGCGCAGACAAACAATGCTAGCATGCCATAGTAACCTCCAGTAATAAAGCACAAATCATATTAGATGTCTGTGAAACACATTTCAACATAAATAAGCATATACAGTTGTAAAACACTTACTGGAGAGACACTGAGCTCTTCAAGGGGCCTGTAGCAGGGTAGTTGTAGTTTTAAAAATGGTGCCTGCCACAGGTAATATTTATTAACTTTGAGGTTGGCTTAAGGTAATAAACAGGGAAGGGGGGGGAGAACAAGGGTGTGAGCAGGCAGTTCTTTTGTACTGCTGCTAATGAGCCAAGATCCAAGCAAAGACAAGTTTGTGTTAAGAAATAATCAGAACTGACCAAGGACTCTGAAGCTGTAAGCCATTTCTTGACCATTTCTCAGGTGGAAGAACAGGATAACCTTGTATCAACAGGCTACTGTAATCTCAGTTTACTATTTGCTAACAGAAGGGAATAAAAGAGAAATGGAAGATGAGTGTGAGGGGGGGGGGGCTGCTTACAAGCCAAAGCTGAGTGCTCTCCAGGGGATAATGAATATTAGCTCAAACAGGTAGACATATACACAAAGTTAACTTTAGCTGTTTGTGTTTGCAGACAGTTCAGACCCGGACAGCAGATGACAGGATGAAGCTGGCTCAAATTGTGGAAGAATTGCCACAGACAGTACAAAGGACAAATCCCAGGGTGGAAGAGGTGGTCTAATAGGTGGCCTCCATAAATTAGTGCTCCTTAAGACTGCTTCTGAAAGTTTGTGAGACATGATGTTAACCCCATTATGCCCAATATGATAGTTTGAGATAGCTGCCATTTGTACCTTGATTGTTGCTGCAGCTGCTCTTTCTTGAAAAGGTTTGGTCAAAAATTCCAAAATACACGCCAATGGTGCGGAATATGGATCAACTGAATTGTTAGCAGCACATACAGAAAATCTCTTCCATTTACTTTGATAAAATTTCCTAGTGGACAACTTGTGGGAAGAAATCAAGATGTGCTGTACTTCTGGAGGAAGATTATGTAGCCTGGCTATATTGGGAACCAGAGCAGCCATGCTGTCAACTTTAGGGATTGAAGCTACGGATAAAGACTTCTCGACGAATGTGTCAGGAGATCTGGAATTGGGTCCAGAATCCATGGATCTTTCACTAGATGAGGCTTCAGGAAGCGGAACCAAATCTGTCGAGGCCAGTAAAGAGCTATCAGGATTAAGGTCTTGCCCAATTTGCTGGCTTTCTGAAAGAGCTTGGGAATCAAGGGAACAGGTGGGAATGCATAAAGGAGTCCCGAAGGTCAATCGTGTACTAGTGCATCCCTGGAGAGTTCCCCTGGAGGGGAAATTAGGGCAAAGTAGCTGCTGCATTTTGCATTCATGGCTGAAGTAAATAGGTCACAGCAGGTCTTGCCCCATCTTTGGAAAATCCTTTCTGCCACCTCTTTTTTCAGAGACCATTCGTGTGGCTTGGGAATGGCCCTGCTTAGTCTGTTGGCTATCACATTGGTTCTCCCTGGGATATGCATTGCTATCAGTAACTGTTGGGGAGGATGTAGCCCACTGCCATACTTGCAGGGCCTCTCGACATAGGGGGTAAGACCTGGTTCCTCCTTGTTTGTTTATGTACCAAATTACTGACATGTTGTCTGAATTGCAATAGTACCTGTTGGAATAAAGTCTTGAAATGCCTGCAATGCCAAAAGCACCGCTCTCATCTGTAGTACACTGATATGCAGGTGCACCTCGAAATCCTGCCACGTACCTTGGGCTGTTCTTCCCTGATAATGCTCCCCACCCTATCTGGAAAGCGTCCATTATCACCTTGACCATCAGGGAAAGGGGATGGATGGGTCGGCCCATCGTCACCTGGTCAGAATAAAGCCACCATTGAAGATCTCTCCTGCAAGCTCCCATCAGAATTATTGGGTGTGACAAAGGAAGGTTTTGCATGGACCATTGTGAAAACAGCATCCACTGTAGTATTCTCATATGTAGTCTCGCAAATGGAACTGCGATTATTGCTGCTGCCATTGTAACCAGTACCTTCATGACTGTTCTCGCTGTTGACCTCGATTTGTGGAGAAGGACCTGAACCTGTTGCCGGAGAGATTGAATACTGTCTATTGGTAATTTGAGAGACATGTTTGTTGTGTTTAGCTGTGCAGCTATGAAGAAAATATGTTTTGATGGCAATAAGGCAGATTTTTTGTAGTTGACTGAAATCCCTAACCGGGCACAAAGATCTAATGTAGTGTGTTTCACCTGTATAAGCAGATGCTCGGTGGTGGCAGTTAGAAGCCAGTCATGCAGGTATGGAAACTCTCAGAATCGTAGACGCTTCAGGTGAGCTGTGACTACTGCCATGCATTTGGTAAAAACTCTGGGGGCTGAGGTGAGTCCAAAGGGTAGAGCTCAAAATTGGAAATGACTGGCTCCCAGCCGAAAGCGCAAATGACTCCTGGATGGCCTGTCCATTTTGATGTGGTAGCACGCATCCTGGAGGTCTATAGAGCACATCCAATTGTCTTTCCCTAGAAAGGGACATATTGACTGTAACGTGACCATCCGGAACTTAATTGTTTTTACAGATTTGTTAAGTTTACTGAGATGCAGAATGGGTCTCCAGTCCCCTGACTTTTTTGGCACTAAAAGGAACCTTGAGTAAGTTCCGGATCCTATCTGGTCTGTGGGGACTGACTGGATGACTCTTTTTTTTAAACAATTTTTGAATTTCTATGATTGCTTGTTCCCTGAGATTGAGTGGAACATATGGGATTCTTTTTGGAATGGGAGGGGTTTGACACAAAGGGAATGGAATAACCTCTGGATATTATTGTGTGTACCCACTTGTCTTTCATTATTTGTAGCCAGGCCTGTGGGTACAATGATAGTCGACCCCCGACTACCTCCAGAGAAGGGCATCCAGGCCTCCTTTCAGGAGTGCTGAAAGGGCCTACCGAAAAAAAATTCTTGGGTCACCCTGGTTCTGCGGACCCCCTCTGCTGCGAAGATGGCGTCTTCCATTATTACCTCCCCCTGTGCCCCTGAAAGAAGGTTCACCCTGTGTGTCCGGAAAGACTCTACAGGACTTAAGGAACCACATTTTTCCCCCTTTTGGGCCCTTGGGATAAGCCTTAGAAGGAGTGGAAACTTGGACCCCTATAGCAGAAAGAGTCTTCCCTTCCTGTTCACACCGGGTAAGTGTATCCTTAACTTTAGGCATGAACAGGGACGAGCCATCAAAGGGGGTATTAGTAAAGGATGACTTAAAGGGCTCCACAAAATTGCACAAGCGCATCCAGGAATGTCTCCATAGGGCTATTCCAGAACCCGCTGACCTACTTGCGCCATGTGCTGCGTAAGATGTCAGCCTCATGGACGAATTCACCACTGAATTTAGGATAGAAAGCTGTGAAGACACTTTGTCTGAGACTCCTGCAGCTACAGTACCCTGTAGAGTATCTCCAAGCTCTTTAATGAGCTCTCTTTGAAGTCTCGTGAAATGCATAAGATAATTCAGCGACCTAAGGGTAGAGGCAGCTGAAGAAAAGACGCACTTTCCATACCTGTCCATCGACCTGGACTCTTTGTTCGGGGGATGAACAGTGGAGAAAATGTCTGACACTTCCTTTTTGGTGGCTGCCACCACCACCATGGCATCAACAGGTACTCCTTTTTTTCAAAAAGGTTTTGTCTTCTGGGGCCGTAATAAATTTATTAGGCTTCCTAGGGACCTGTTCCACTGAAACTGGAGAGTCCCATGCCTTCCAACAAATTAAATCCATTAACTCATCAAAAGGCAGAGTCACCCAGAAGGGGAAAGGGACTTCCAGTCACCTCTCTGTCAAAGGCTCGCCAGGATGTCTGCAAAGGATACATTCTCAGAGGGTGATCATGGGGAACCTTCTGGCTCCTCGAGGTCCATATCAGATGTGATAGACTCATCAGGGGAGTCCACATGCTTCCTCTTGCAAACTCTCTTCCTAGGAACATCTTTGGTGGGACCTACCAGAGAGGCCTTGGAAGATAGGGTCTCACTCACTGGGGTAGCCTGAAGCCCTGGATCTCTTCGCTTTGGAGGAATCATGTGAGCTGAAGCTAGAACTGAAGCTCTAAGGGATGAAGCACCTGGTTCCAATAAGTGGAATGTCCGAGGGGACAACGCCCTTCTCATGGCCTTAAAAGCCCACTTCCCATGGCCTGACAAATCCCCCGGTTCCGAAGAATCAGAAGAACCCCTCAGGACCACAGGAGTCAGCTCTGAGGCCAAGGTGGGGGCCAAGCTCACCTGAGCTGAGGCACCGAGAGGCAAAGTCAGAGTCGAAAAGGATTCGACTTGACTACCTCGCTCGGACCCGACAGCAGAGTGTCAGCTCCCAGAAGACCCTGACAGTTCCGAGGTCATCAGAGTAGTAGACACCGATGGACCTGGAGCAGGTCTCGGCTCCATGGGATCCAACACTATCGGCTCCAAGTGCTCCGGCTCTGAAACTCGAACTGGAGTTGGAGGAGGAATGAAGGTTGGCACGGAGGGCAGGGTTGGAACCAAACTTCTCAAAGTCGATTCTGATAAAAATTTGGCTAGAGCTGGGTCCTTTAGAAGCCTCTGCACCACACGATCCACATCAAATTCAGGAAGACTTAGAAGACAGAGCTGAAGCCACTGACTGTAGAATGGGAGACCTTAACATCAAGGAGACAGGCTCCAAAACTGGTGAGCGGCTCCAAATATCGACAGCTATTGGTTCCGACTCAAATAGAGCCAAAGCTGAAGGTCTCAAGTCCATTTTAGTGGAAGATGGAAACATTTTAGCATATTTTGAAGATGGTTCTTATGATCCTGAGGAAGAAGTAGAGTGTCTTTTAGGAGGTTTGGAAGCATCTTGACTCTTTCCCAATGACTCAGTGAAAGAGGTTTTAATTAAGCCTTTCAAAATGAGCTTATTATTTCTTTCCTGCAACACTCTAGCACTAAACGATTGACAAATCGAACAAGTTTCCTGCAGGTGGATAGGCCCTAAACAATAAACAAATTCAATGTGGCCATCCATTATAGACATTTTTTGTCCACACTTAGGACATTTCTTGAAACCCGACGGCTTAACTTCTTTCTGTGGTTTAGACATCAGTATTGTGAATAATCAACAACAATGCACACACACACACACTGAAAGGTATCCCTCTAATTTAAATGGGATTAACCCCCAGAAGCTCTCTAAGTAAAACGAGCTGAACTTAAGACACACAAGGAAAACCAACAACTGTTAAAGGGATAGGGAATATTAAGGGCCCAGAAAGAAAAAACACACTAATAGAGTGTCAAGGGGGTAATTTAATTCACCACAAACAACTATATATCACACTACACTAAGAATAAGGCTAGTGACACACTACAGAAGCTTGAACGGAAGGGTCAGGCTTGCTATATATATATATATATATAAATATATATATATATATATATATATATATATATATATATATATATATATATATATATATATATATCAGTGAAACCTCATTGAAGTGAGCAATGTAAACTACTATAAAGAAAAAACGCACTCGCAAATGCAGTCCTCTGCTCCTAACTATTTTTCTCAACAAACACTATCTACTAGCTACTATTAAGAACAAACTGTTAATAAGAGGCCTAAATATAAAAAAACACCTCTGGAAAAGACAGACAAAGATATTAACTACTTATCCTAAAATTTTAACTAACTCTAAATCGCTAAATCTAACTATTAGAAAAATATTTCAACTATAAACTAACTATAAGCTAATCTACAATAATAACAATACTAATTTTGAAATAATACTTAGCCCGAGCTAGAATTAGACTCTGATCTGTTTCAGCGGCAAACAAGATCTGGGATAGGACCTGTTGCATCATGGGATAGGGATGAAGCCACGAGCTGGTTTATGACATCGAGCTGTAGTAAGCGGCTGACTCACAACCGAGGATCGGTTCTGAACCCATCAGTAAAGAATGATGATGAGATAGGACAACTACACACAAGATTTTTGTGCTAGAGGAAGCTCATTCTTGTCCCACTGATATACTTCTTTCATCTTATATAAAGTAAAAGAGGATATGCTAATAATATGTTGCTATCCCTGCAGCACAAGCCTTCTCAATCACTATGGCTACATCTTATCCACAAAGCTCTGCTAAGTATAATTTCATTTTCCCTCCATATCTTGACGTTAACTGCTTCTTGAACTAAATGCTGTAGCATACTGTTGCATCTGTAAACATATTAAGTGTGTGTGTGTGTGTGTGTGTGTGTGTGTGTGTGTGTGTGTATAATTAGCATACCTTGTGTGTGTACAAATGCTTTGTTCATTTCTTATGTAATCCTTTTCACCCTGGCTGTGCCTGCAAATGGTCCATCGAAATCAGTGCACTATCTCGGTAAACAACTATAAATCAATAAACAAATATATCAGTGAAAGAAATACCTTAAATATGGAAAATTGCTAATATACTTTCCTCACAATCAGACTGCACAGAATAACAAGAAATTCTTGAAGTACAACCATCCTCCCACAATGTCTGTTCTTCTGACCAAAATATTCTGTCAGAAAAAGAAGGAATTATTTTTATTTTCTTGGCTGAAGAATCAAAAAGCAAAGAAAAAGCATTACTAAATTCACTGTGAAATCCCAGTAAATAGAGTTTTGTGACCTAGAATACCATGGTGCGTGGAAGGTGATCCCGTCATTCCTTGCAGAAACTACACTACAGTGTAAGACTACATCCCACTGCACCACAGCTTTACTGCTGACACCCGACCTAATCCCTCAATAAATGCTACAGCCTAAAATCTGAATAAGAATCCTGTATTATAGTATAATATATATTTTTTGCACGAGCTTAACTGGGATTCTGCTATTACTATTTAATTGCAAAATGTAAAATGTTTTTGTGAGTAGCATGCTCACCAGCTGGGATGACATTAGTGTCCCTTCCCCCATCTTACTATTGCCTTGTGATAGGTCATTGGGCCACTTTGAGCCTTTTTACTTATTTGTACAGTGAATATGTGATTTTGCATTTAGACAGCAGTATAGCTAATTGAAACCTTCCTTTACAAATAATCACAGCACTGTGATAGGTTCCTGGGTCAAATTGAGCACTTTTATTGGTCAGTACAGTGAGTGTACAATTCTGCATTCAGACAGCAGTAAAACTACTAGGCACTTTCCTTTATGATTTAATCTCAGCCTTGTGATAGGTTCCTAGGCCAAACTAAGCGTTTCTACTGGTCAGTACATTGAATGTATGATTCTGCTCTCAGTATGGCTTCCATTACAACTAATTTTATTAAAAGTATATAAAGTATCCCTTTAAAATTCGTTTCAGTATAACTACTAGACACTTGCTTTTCTCTTTACAATTAATTTTAACCCAGACAGAATCTTACACATTGTGTTGTACTGTACTCACAGAAGTGTAAACACATTAAGTGCTTTGAATACGGGAAAAACAAGCTGCTCCCCATATCCCTCACAATCCTGGTAGCCAGACTGGCAAACCCGATAAAACACTATTACCTTTGTGTTTTGGTACATCCTTAAGATATTACTCGTAAAGACACAACCCTGCTTTATTTAATCAAATGTCATACAGCTACAAGTACTACTCTTAGTTGATTACCTACCTAGAGAGACTCACTTTTCCTGATAGTATTATAAAGAGTTTGCTGCTCTGGCCTGATTTCTGCCCACTCTGTTCACCCTCGCAAAGCTCGGGCTCACTCCTCTACCCTACCCCCATACCCACCCACCCTTCTCCATTTCAATTACAATTATACCAAAAGTAACTCTACCCATTCCTTGCTTAAACCAATCACACCTAGACACAATTTCATCTTCATCCAACAAATAACAGCTAATTAAACTTGAAAATACAACACAGCTACCATGCCCCATTGAGGCTAACAACTCCCTTGCTATACAAGTCTATACACTCTCTAACTCCACCCTCACTCTCCCATAATCTCCTTCCAAAAATACATACCCTTACTTGAACTGTAGTAGTCCACTCTGCCTCATAATACCTCTTTACATATTAGCTCAAAGCATTTCAGTAAGTGCCCAAGACATCAACGGCCACAAAAATTCAATAACATCCAATACTAGTTTTGAGAAACATATAAATAGCTATTCTGACATAGCAGCCAGCCTTTTGAACACAAATTTCCTCCTCTATACAAAGTATAAAATTATGCAATACCCTAACAACTGTAAACAACATTTTCTAATATAGTAATACCTAAAGTTATCATCAACTATTTCTCCAAACTCTCTAATCTGTCCCAATGCGGAGACATTCACCCAAACTCAGGCCTTCTCCCTGCATCTGAGGCAAAATAGCAGCCAGTCTGACACCTGAAGACTCCTTTATTACTTTTGTCTTTGTACATGCAAGGGAAGGCACTCCCACACAGATACGAGGCTGATCCATAGGTAAGCTTAGGAACAGACATTGAATGTGGGAATCAGATCCTGGATGAGTCAGTAAAATGTAAAGCAGAAAACATGTGGTTCTGAAGTAAGCAAACCAATGACATTCTCCCACAAGCACAGTATACTGCCTCAAAGACACAGCCTAAGTAAAATTTCAGTCAAAAGGAAAACTTTTCCTTACAGAAAGTTCACACAAGCATTTAGATAACTTCCTTACAAATGCCATAATAGTCCTAACACACACTTTCATGGCTAAACTCAATTTTCACAGAAAAACCCAAGTTGTATTCATAAAATAAAATCCAGTGAAAGGTTTTCCTAATGGGTACTTACCTGCCTAGCTCTTGAAGATTGCTAGCTGACTGATAGTTTCACAGGGCACACCAGAGAGCACTCTTGGGTGGCAAAAAATGCTTTGCAGATTTTTGCACTCTAACAGTACTTTTATTGCCTTTTGCTTAGTGAAGCTGGCTGGATGCAGTGAATGTAAGACCAATATAGTTTAGAGTATTGGCAAAAGTGATCTGTATTTGAACATCTAAAACTCTGACAACTTCGGTTACATCAATTATCAAAAAAAAAAACAAAAAAAAACCTGTGTTTTTTTTTTAGCTATCTCTGCATGTTTAATTACATAAACTGTACTATGTTTAACCCCATCAAATGTATATGTATATCCTCACCTTTGTGTAATCTGTATGTGGAGCTTTTTCTCAATGTTTAACCCCATGTAATGTATATGTATATCCTCATCTTTGTTTAATCTGTATGTGGAGCTTTTCTCCCCAGGACTCCATTGAAAACGGGTTATTCGAGCCCAATGGACTATCCTGGTTAAACAAATGCAAATAAATAAATAAATCACAAATCAAAGAAAGTGCACAGTTTTAAATAGACAAAGTCATTTAGGACTTAAAGACATAAATACACGAGAAATTGGAAATGGAAATATTATGAATACAAAATCTGAAAAATAAACACTGAAATAACCACCCAGCTGCAGGATATAATGAGGATACACGACATAAAATGTTCTGCATGTCTCTGAATAAGTAGACATATGCCAAAGCAGTACAGACACAACAGCTATTATAAACAAAATTAAAAACCTCAAGTTCTGTAGAAATAAATAATGCCATTTTTTAATAAATATTCTACAGTCTTTTGAATCATGATCAATTGACAGACTACCCTAGCACAAGCTATTTAATAAAAAAATACTTAATACTAAATGAAGAACCCCCCCATCCCTCATGCAGGTCTTCCAAATGATCAGGACTCAGAGCACTGCACATATCTCACAGACGACATAACCTACTGGCTTATTGCACAGCATCAAAGAAAACAGCTAAACTGCTACCCGCTGTGTTAAGTAAAATATGAATGTGTTGAATCATCCCTGATATGTAATAACAGGCTGTAGTGGTATCAGTTCATAAAGGCTGGGTCAAATCAGACTTCAACAAATTTTTTAAACACTTTTATTAAATTATCACATAAGACATAGACAAACATACATTAACAGAAAAGAAAATAAACTGTATTACATTTTCCATTTAAATATGTTATACATCCCATAACTTTTCTTTCTTTGTAATTATCTTAAGTCTAACATTATATAAATTGCTAAATTCCTGCCTTTCCTTAAACCTCACTCTTCCTAAACATTATTCTGCATCTATGATTCCCACAATTTCGATTTATTTCTATGTAATTTGCTCTCTTTTCTAAAGATCCCTCTTCCAGTTCTATCTCTTTTATAATATTCAATACTTAAAATATAGTTGTTTTAGACTTTTACTTCCATTTTATAGTAATTGCTTTTTTAGCAGACAACAAAATTAAACTTAATAAGGAGGTACTGTGTTGAGGCAGTTCAGATTTTGGGTCCAGCTGAAAAAAAAATGTTTCCTTACTTACACCAATTTGCTCACCCAATATTTCTGACAGAGTAGGGAACATTTAAAATTTGTCAACTCACTACACTCCCAAAACATATGTTCCCAGTTACCTCTTTCTTCCTCATCACACCTCCAACATTTGCTATCTACCGGAGCAAAAAATTCTTTGAAGTCTGCCTGGGATATAAAAATACCTTTGCAAACACTTACAATCAAAAATCTTAAACCTTCTGAACTTAGTTGCATACTTGGGAGTCACACATATGTCCTCCCATTGTCCTCTTGTAGATTGCTTTTCTAGTCTCTCTCCCCAATCTTTTTTATTCTAATCTAACTGGTTCTTATAGTTATCATGCAATATTTATATGCTGTACTAATTATCCAGTTTTTAACTGCAGCTTCTGTCCTATATTCGACTAAAAACCCTGCAAGAGCAGGTCTTTCACTTAAGATTGCCCTATCTATTTCTATTTGCCTAAACTCTTATATCAATCTCTAATAGGGAAGGCAGTCTCTAGCCTGCAGTCTAAAGATCTTCTTGGCCTCATCCCACTCTACTACCTTCCCCTCTAGTTATTTGCTACCAGTACCTTGGTTCCTTTGCAAAGTTTCTCCTGTACATTCAATCCCCCTCATGCCTATTTTCTGTACCCCTACTTGCAGTTCCTAATGCCAAAACCTACCTTCCATTCTCATGTTGGTTAAGTTCTTAGAATACTTTGTTACTTTATGAATATAATATTCTGTATACTTATTATTCTCTTTAATGATCTGCATCCAAAACCTCACTGTCTCTTTATTTACTTAACCCCCCCACTTCATCATCCCTTTCCATTCTGAATTATAACCTTCTGCTTGTGTTATGCATATGAGGCTTAACTTGTGTAGCTCTAAAATATCCCTCATATTAATTAGGCATACACAGAATAAGCAAGAATAGAATGGAATTTACTGGAGAAAACTGGCAAATGAGCCAAGGTATTTGGAAAAAATAATTAAGAGGGAACGGTAATAGAATGGGAAGAGGACGATAAATCATTTGGGCCGCAGGCTACAGGTTACCTTCCCTATTAAGGATTTTTATCAGCAAACAGGCAAAGAGAAAGGCATAGGAGATCCTACATGAAAGACCAGCATTTGTAGAGGTTTTTAGTACAATTTAGACCAGAAACCATTGTTAAAAAGGGATAATTAATATGGCATATCAAATATTGGGTGATAACTATAGGAACCAATCACAGGACGTTAGAAAGGATTGGGATGAGAGACTGGATAAGCAATTCACAAGTAAACAATGGGAGGATATATGCATGGCTTCCAAACATGCAACAAAGTCTAGAAGATTTTAGGATCCTTGCTTGGAAGAGTGGGCATAGGTACTGCAAGCAGACGCCAAATAATTTTTCCTTAGGTAGATTACAAATGTTGGAGATGTGATAGGGGAGAAAGAGGCAATTGGGAACATATTTTAGGGAGTGTAATGAGTAGGCAGACTATAAAACCCCCCTCTAGACTACTCTGTCAGAAATACTGGGTGTGAAAATTGGTGTAAATAAGGAAATTATTTTTTTGAGCTGTGATACAGAATAGGAATTGTCAGTACATAGCAAAGCCTTGCTGGGTTTAATTCTGGTGGTTGCCAAAAAAGTAATTACTAGAAAATGGAAATCAAAGTATAAATCAATCAAACTAGAAGTAGTGAATATAGTAACAGAGATAAAATAATTTGAAGTGGGATCTTTAGAAAGGGATAGGAGCAAATTACATAGAAAAATGGGGTTTTGGGAACAATACATGCAGAATAACGTTTTGGAGGAGGAATGAGATCGAAGAGAAGGCAGGAAGTGAATGTGCTATGTAATAATGTCTGACTGACAATGACTTTATAGAAGAATGTAGGTGATGTATAATGTTTGCAACTGAAAATATGTCAATCTGGTTTGTTTTCACTCAAACATACGATTGTTGATATCATAAGATACAATTCAATAAATATGTTTCTTGTTTAAAAAATGGCATAAATGGGGAAAATCATTAACACTGGGGTTACAGCAAAGGTGTTTCTTGAAGCTAAAAGATGGTAAGCATGACAATCAAACCTATAAATCTATCTAGTTAAGTTACAAATCCTGCTTGCTGCCTTTTCCTTCTTGTCCACAATCTTCTGCTGCTGGCATAAAAATACAATTAGCCATACTGGCAATGAAAGTTCAGTTACAAATTACAATGAAGGTTAGCCATGCAGATCATAAACATACCATCTGCATACTTGTTTTGCTGCCCAAGATCTACAATCTCCGCAACTAAAATAAAACATAGTTCCAAAATGTGACGGATTTCAAAATGTTTAACTACTGAGGATTTTCTCTATCAATAGTTTAAGACTGTTAAAGACAACAAAGAAAAGCTTGCAAACAAAACTTCACTTGTACACTTCTAACAGAAATAAACTGCGTTCACAAAAAAAAATTGCATAAGACATTCAAGATGCATGTTCCATGAATACTGAGTACAATAAATAGGAAGGCTTACATATCTCTTTACAAAGAAACAATTGACAATGAAGGCATGTAAGTTTGAATATACCAAATATTATTTTACCAATTTTATCATGAATTCAAAACATTAGGCAGTGTTTGTTAATGATTTTCAGTTTAAAACTACTTGTAATATGTCTGTACAGATTACTAAACACAGAATTCAAAAGGCACAACTGTTTCTACAACATGTACAAAACATTTTGAAGCATATTACTGGCCATTGTTCATGACTGCACAAAAGTTAATGAGTTCATGACAAAAATTAAATGTGCATTAAAGAAAGAAAGGCTTGAAAAAAGCAAGCCTAAGTATTCTTATACAAAAACCATGTCCTCACCAAAATGCGAAAACACTAAGTTGCTATTACTAGTCGGTCCTCATCATCACTACTTGTATCATTGTACTGATCAGTGACTTGCTGCAGAGAAAGATGGGGCCGTTGCTGCTGTCCATACCTTTCTACTGTCTGTTTCTGATCTTCTGAAGACATCCTGCTTCCTTCTGAAGTTGTGTTTAAATGCAATTCACAACCAGGGAGTCTTTTGTTGCACATACAGTGGTCTACTGCAGTTACCTGGCCAAAATCAGCTACATTTTCTCTCTCTCCTTGAGGCATGCAGTTTCCATTCACTGTCAAGATATCCATTACATTACTTTTGCTATGGTGTTGCTGTAAACTAGATGACATATGTAGTGAACTAACAGTTGTGATCAACTGGGTGCTGTTAACTGAAACAGGAAAACTTGGAAACATGTGCTCACGTGTAATCTCATTTCCTTTAGTAACAGAGGGCAGCAGGTCAGTTGTATTCTGACAATCAGATGTTAAGGGAATAAGTGCAGGTAATGCAATGTTTATGAACTGCAGAGAAGGAATATGTTTTTGAGAACTGGAGCTTCTCTGTGGCCCAGAGTTTGCATCTAACACTTGCAGGCCTACAACATTCAGAGTGGGGCCTGAAGTTTGCGTTTGTTGCTCAATATTTGTATTTGTCACACCCAAAACATTTAGTGTCTCCAGTCTTAATGGGGGAAGAGGTGGCAAACTAGGTCCATTCAGATTCTGCAGTCCATGAGTTCTTATTTGGCCAACAGGAATGCAAGAAGATATACTGCTCAGTTCTGCTACTGGTAATGGATTGGGAGGTCCAGGTGCACTGCACAGCTTCTCTCCAAAAGAACTACTTGCCCCGTGAACAATACTTAAAGTTGCAGGAAACGTACAATGTAATGGTCCAGTTTGAACAGGCCCAAGTGTGGAGAAAGTTGCTAAACTATCTGAGCCTGACTGAACACCTTCTGCTGGGATCATCATGTAGGGCATTCTAACTTGCTGCTGAGAATGTAGAGGGAGGTGACTGAAAAGATGAGCTGGATAAAAAGAATATTTGATAGCATTACGGCCTGGATCATCATGTATCTGATGTTGGCTCTTGAGCAAATGGAAAGTGGAAGTTGTATGTGGGACCGTAAATACAGTTTGTGTTCCTTGATCGATTAATGGTGATGACATACTGATAGGTGTTGACTCCTACAGATTAAAAGATAAAACAGACAAGTAGGACTTTAAAACATGTCTTAATGTTCAACAAGAAAATACTTCAGAATAATGAAAAAAAGCAACTCAGACTAGCACAATTACAGTATGTCCACATATGCAATTATTTTGCATTAAACACGTATAAGCACATTAACACTCAGGATTAATACGTAATACCATGCCAGTCTTCTCATTCTCAACTTGTATGTTCATATTTACATGCTGAAAGCTAGTCCTAACAATCATTTGTCAATGCAACCAGTGGCTTGCAATGGGGCACAAATGCAGCAGTACATGTTAAAGGTATTAGGTCAATCAAAGGAGAAAGTATGAGATGGCTGAGATGTAAAAAATAAGAAAAGTACAGTTTTGTGCCTACCATAAATGTAGATGTCCGATAGATATGCAACTGCAGTCATAACATATGGGTTGTCCTGCCTCAGGCAGCCCTCGGTCGGCCGAATTCCAAAGTCTGGGTCCGGCGTCGGCTGGTGTCGCCTCCTCTCCGACGTCACCACGGCTGGAGTATAAAGGCATCGGCCGACGCCATCTTCTTCAGTGTTTCTTGCCCCAGATGCCAGGTGCCCTCCTAGGAAGGCTAAATTTGGTAAATGGATAAAAATAATCCCAAACATGCACAACAGTAATAAACAGATACACCATAAGAATACCCCCAGCTAAAGGGAAAAGGGGGTAGGGACCCAAAAAGAAGGATACAGAGGGGTAGGTGGGAGGGAAAATCCGACTGCAGTTGCATATCTATCGGACATCTACATTTATGGTAGGTACAAAACTGTACTATGTCCTTCAAGAATGCAACTGCAGTCATAACATATGGGTTGAATACCATAGCCAAGCTGGGGGTGGATGGAACTAGGATAAGGATGGTGTAGCTAAAATCCCCTGCAGGACTGCCGAAGCAAAGCCTGCTCGGGATCTGGAATATAAGGGCAGGTTGTAGTGCTTGGTAAATGTATGCACGGAGCTCCATGTAGCAGCCTCTAAAATGTCCTTTGTTGCCACTCCTCTTAAGAAAGCTGTGGAAGTGGCCATAGCCCTGGTGGAATGTGGCCTGATATTGGCTGGCACACCTTTTCCATGGAAAGAATAGCAGAATCTGATGCAATGTCCAATCCATTTGGAAATTGTTTGTTTGGAGATTGCTTTTCCTTGCACTCCAGCAGCATAGGCTACAAACAGTTGGTCAGACTTTCTGGTGGCCTTAGTTCTGTCCAAGTAGTAACGTAGTTGTCTGTGTATGTCCAAAGTATGCAGCAGCTTTCCCCCCCTATTTTGAGGATTGGGGAAGAATGTAGGCAGGTGAATAGCTTGATTTAGAGACACCCTGGAAATAACTTTGGGCATGAATGTAGGATTGGTCCTTAGAGAAACTCTGTCTTGATGAAAAATGAGGAAGGGAGGCACTGCCATGAGTGCCTGTATCTCCGAAACCCTTCTTGCAGATGTGACTGCCAATAAGGCCGTCTTCCATGAAAGAAATTGCATTTCTGAACTTGCTGCTGGCTCAAATGGAGGAAGAGTTAATTTTTCCAACACATAATTGAGGTCCCATGCAGGTACTGGTTGTTTTCTGGGAGGTTTGATATTCTTTATTCCCCTTAGAAACTGTCTTAGCAAGGGATGAGAAAACACTGGAGGGTCACAGTTGTATTTTGCTGAGATTGCTGAGGCATGAATCTTTATTGAAGAGTATGAAAGTCCAGTATGAAGTAGTTCTGCCAAGTATTCTAAAATCTGAGGTATAATCGGTAATGCTGTGTCCTGACTCCTGTTGGCATTCCAGATGCTGAATCTCTTCCATTTGGCTGAATATGTTTTTCTTGTGGAAGGTCTGCATGCTTCCAGCAAGATGTCTTGAACCGATTTTGATAGAGAGTTAGGTGGAGAAGTCATGTTAGTCTCCAGGCTGTCAGATGTAATGATTTCAGGTCTTGATGTACAGTCCTGTAATTGTGTTGTGTTAGGAGCAGGGGCCATAGAGTCAGAAGCCATGGTTTGGTCCGAGTTATGGTCAATAGCAATGGGTACCAGTGTTGCCTTGGCCAGTCTGGAGCTATCAAAATACCTGTTGGGTGTTCTGCTTTGATCTTCAGTATCACCTTGGTCAGCAGAGGCAGAGGAGGGAATGCATACATTTTTAGGGAATTCCAGCTGAAGGAGAGAGCATCCGTCTTCCAGGCTAGAGGATGGTGAGTCCTTGTGCAGAACCTTTTCAGGTGATGATTTAAGTGAGATGCGAAAAGATCTACATCCGGTCTTCCCCATGCCTTCGTCAGTTGAGAGAAAATGTGAGGATGCAACATCCATTCGTGTGGATCCATGACATTTCTGCTCAGGTTATCCGCCAGTACATTGTCCTTGCCTGGTACAAACTGGGATTGTAAATGTATCTTCAGGCTCAGGGATTTTTCCCAGAGAAGCATTGTTAGTCTGCAGAGGGGATAAGAGTGAGTGCCTCCCTGCTTGTTTATGTACCACATGACAGTGGTGTTGTCTGTCCTTATCAGTAAATGTCCTTGTTGTAGTGATTTTTCGAAAGTCTCGATAGCATGTATCACTGCCAACATTTCCTTTTGGTTTATGTGCAGATGTCTTTCCTTTGGGGTCCATTGCCCCTGAATGCACCTGTCCTCCATGTGCGCCCCCCATCCATGGTCTGAGGCGTCTGTTGTAATCATTTGGCCTGCTTGAGGTCTGGTGAAAGGCATACCTTTGTTTTGCTGACTGGCTTGAGCCCACCATAAAAATTCTTTTTGCATACATGGAGTAAGTGGGATTATGTCCTCTAGGCCTTGGCTGTGTTGAGACCATAAGTTTTTTAAATACCATTGCAGCTTTCTCATATGAAGTCTTGCCAAAGGTATCAGAAGGATGCAAGATGCCATGAACCTCAGGGCCTGCAGGATTTTCCTTGCAGTCAGCTGGGAGAGTTTTGCTAGGCCTTTGAAGTACACTGGTAAATGCTGCTGCTTTTCCTCTGTGAGGAAGGCCATTTGGTTTTCTGTGTCCAGTGTGGCTCCTAAGAAGGTAATCTGTTGGGATGGCAGTAGCTTTGACTTCTGAATGTTGACTGTGTATCCCAAGGCCTGCAGTAGATGCATGACATAGTCCAAGTTTTCTTTTAAGGTTTGTTTGTTGTCTGCTTGTATGAGGCAGTCGTCCAAGTAGGGGTATATTTGAATCCCCTGCAGTCTGCAGTGTGCCACTACTGATGCCAGGCATTTCATGAACACTCTGAGCGTAGTAGATAAGCCAAACGGCAAAGCTGAGAATTGATAATGCTCTGTCCCTGCAAGAAATCTGAGGTATCTTCTGCAGCTTTGTCTGATTGGGACATGCAGGTATGCCTCCTTGAGGTCCAGAGTGACCAGCCAAGACCCCTTGCCCAGCATGGGAAGGAGTTGCTGCAACGTCAGCATTTTGAACTTTGGCACTATGAGAAAAGTGTTTAGAGATGACAAGTCCAGTATGGGTCTCCATTTGTTTTCTTTTCTTGGAACAAGGAACAGTCTTGAATAAAATCCCTGGCCTTGCTCCTGAGGAGGAACCCTTTCTATTGCTTTTATACTTAACAGCTTGGAAACTTGAGAGAATGCCTCTGCCCTTTGATGATGTGGCAGGTTTGGCATGCCTAGTCTTATTGGTAATGTGTGGAAGTGGAATCTGTAACCTTTGTCTATCAAATCCAGAATCCAGTTGTCCTTGGTTAAGATATGCCAGTTTTGTGAGAATAAGGATAATTTTCCGCCCAAGGGTGCTTCTCTTTGAACCTTTGTAGACGGAATGAAAATCAAGTCATTGTGATTGTCCTTGTGATGTAGCTGAACTGTCTGCACCACTTCTTTGATTTGGAGGTTGCCATTGGCGTCCCCTGTGAGATCCTCGGTATTGTCCTCTACCTCGGGCACGTCTGCTTTTTCCCCTTTGAAACTTGTCTGAGCCGGGGAAGGACCAATTCTTTGAGGGCCAGTTTCTGCTGAATCTGGGTGGCTGAACTTGAAGGAAATCCTTGACTGTCTGTACTGACTTTGCTTTTTCCTCTATGGATTTCAATACATCTTGTGCATTAGCACCAAAAAGCTTCTGTTTTTCCAAAGGTGCATCAAGTAACTTTACTTTAACATGGTCCGGCAAAGACTGATCCTTTAACCAAGCATGTCTACGTATCACAGCCCCAGTCATAGCTGCCCTACATGAAGCATCCAGTGCATCATAACCACACTGTAGAAAATGGTTATTAACCTGCTGAGTGCTATGTATATGATCCTGCAATGCCTTTTTATCAATAGGCTCAGGAGAAGCTAACTTTTTCTGTAAATCATCCAGGAGAAAATCCTGGTACTGAAACATGTGAAAAAGGCAATTTAGTGACCTCATGGCCAGGGTAGTAGAAGTATATACTTTTTTACCCTATCTCTCCAGGGACCTTGCTTCCCTGTCTGCTGGCAGTGGGTTTTTGGCAGAGGAGGCAGCCACTCCCTTGGGGCCCTGTGAAATAGTTTCTAGATCCACAGAGTGGGCCTTAAAAAGGTGCTTGTGAGTGTCAGGGACCCTATAATATCTGTCCGGCTTGATGGGAGCCGGAGGAAGAGAATCAGGGTTAGCACTGGAGTCAGAGAAAACATCATCCAAGACATCCATAACAGGTGGAATAGCTAAAGGCCTGTGCTGGGGAAGCTTGAGGAAGGTACGAAGCCTTTTCCTGGAGTCAGAGAATTCCTGACCCTGCCATTGAAAATGTTCCCTCATGGAATGCAGGACTTCACCAAAAGAGAAATCCTCTGGAGGGGAGGCAGAGGGAATTGATTCCTCAGCATCAGAGTCCTCGTAGGCCTGGAAGGATTCTTCTTGGGCATCAGAGTGTTCAGAATCCCCGGAGGCTTCATCCGAGGAGAGGTCGTCCACCTGCTCAGTTCTGGGCCTTTTCTCTGCAGATGGCTGGGGACCCCCTTCCGGATGAGGCTGAGACCCCCTGATAAGGGAAATAAGATCAGAAGCCAGAGACATGATCTGCTTATCAGAAGCAGGGGCCTGGGCAGTAGGTCTAGGATGGGCCTTGGCCTGGCTTGCAGCCTTAGCACGTGCAAAGGCCTTGATGGACATGGATACAGGAGGCCTAGCAGCCCCACGTGCAGGCGTAACCTTGTCCACAGAAATGGTGTCGGGTAGATCCAGAACTTCAGTTTCCGGAGGAACATCCACAACCGGCACCGGAGAGATCTCCGAGACCGAAGGTCATGTTAACGCTGTGTCGTCGGCCTGGAGCGATGGATTTACCACTTCCGAAGGGACCAGAGCACTAGCAGAGGGTTTGGGAGTAGCATCGGTAGTAGACGCGGGCCGAGGATGTTGGTCCCGGTCCTTGCGTTTTTTAGCAGATTGTGTAGTCGGTAGATCCGAATGCATGATGTACGCAAAAGATTCACCGAAAAAGTCCTCGGCAAATTCTGCCCGGCGCCTGAGAGTGCGCTTATTAAAGCAAGCACAGGCAGCACAGGCCGAGACGTCATGGTCTGGGCCCAGGCAAGGAAGGCAGAGAGAATGGAAGTCCTTATGAGGTATTTGTTTACCACAAGACAAACAATTATTAACTTTCTCAATTTGTTCTGACATCTGCTGAGGCAAGAATAAATGTTCCCCAACGGGGTACTTAGCTTTTAGATGACTTCGGTACTAAAAACACAGGAGCTGACCGACCGGCACTTGCGAACTGCTTCTGCTTCGGGCACCGTGCGGCAAGAAAGACTGAAGAAGATGGCGTCGGCCGATGCCTTTATACTCCAGCCGTGGTGACGTCGGAGAGGAGGCGACACCAGCCGACGCCGGACCCAGACTTTGGAATTTGGCCAACCGAGGGCTGCTGAGGCAGGACAACCCATATGTTATGACTGCAGTTGCATTCTTGAAGGACATCTAATTTATCAGTGCATTCAAAATGTTACAATAGTAAAGGTTTACGAGTGGCAAGAAATATAATTATTCTGTCAATCTACTTTTTCACAAATTCATTATTTACAGATGAATTTAATTTGGAATTACCCCTTAGCATATATAGAGTTACACTGCACTGTTTCTGCTGCAAAAAGATTTTTTTGTTTTACTCTGTTGTTAGGAATGGCTTTCCCTAACACTGTCAGAACTGTAATCTATTCCTCAAGATAACACAGGAGTCCAGTATGGTAACAGAAACCAAATGTACTGGTTGTACCCAGACACCTCTAAAAACTACAGTACAGTATACAGGCCACCACACTTCTATATCAACCTGAACCTTGAAAGAGGAGAAAGAAAATCCACAGGATAATATCTCGCACAAATATTGTAGAACCTGATAAATAAAACCCTTAAAAGGGTCCTGGTTCTTTTCTTGGCACCAACTACAAAATCTTTTCCATTTAGTAGTAATATAGGACTTCTTAGTAGCATGACACTGCGGTGGTGGTGTTGCGGTAGTGTTGTCGCCTCACAGTAAGACGCTGTCCAGTTCGATTCTCAGCTAGAGCGTCTTCTGGTTGGAGACATGCGTGAATGGATGTACCTTCGTTGAAGGTTGTGCGTCAGGGCTGGCAACTCGGCACGTAAAAATCTACTGCCAATCATTAGCAGACCAGAGTTCCGCTGTGGCGACCCCTATCCAGGAAAAGCCGAAAGACACAACAACATAGGACTTCTTAGTAGCAGGTTGCTTTACCTCCATTAGTACCTGCTGCACGTCCTCAGAAAATAGATGCTTAAAAGGTATTAAAACTGTATCATCCAAACAGTTAGCTGAAGTTGTTTTGAGTTTGGGTGCATCAAACTCTCTCTGTCTTGTTTAAGTAGGTGCAGTTTGTGAGGAAGCTTGTGGTAACTGCCCTTGGCCAATTTCAAAAGGAGAGAGAACCCCTGTTGCCTGGACCAGAAGGGAGTTACCACAATCATGAAAACCAAAGACCAGTGACCACTACAAAATTCTAAATCTTTATTCTCTCTCTGACTTCTTGGCAGTAATGCCTTCAAGGAGGATCACCGCAATCATCTTTGAAGAGTCCTTCTGAACCTTAAGAATAACCCTGGATACCACTGGAAAGGGTGGGAAGGAATAAAAAAAACATTCTTGTATAACAAAATGAAAATGCATTTGTTTTCATGGCATGCTTGTAAGGAATCCTAAAGCAGAATTTTGCCAGTTGTTTGTTTGAATAAAGAAGGAAAAGATCCACTTGAGGTATTTCCCACAGACATAAAAATTGCTGGAAGAACCCCTGATTCAGTTTCTAGTCATGAGGGTCTGCTCTCATCCTGCTCAGCTTGTCTGCAATGATATTTTGCTCTAACAGGATGTTAAGAAGTACGCAAAGTGAGACTGTGTGGAGCTGCTATATCCTAGGCTACCATGGCTAGTCTATACAGAGGGTAAAGATTTGGATCCCCCTGTCTATGTATCACATCACTGTGGTGTTGTCTGTAATTACTTGTAATGGCCTTGGGCACCAGAGATGATTAAGAGTTTTAATTTCCTTGGACAAGAATGTTTCTGTATGATTTCCCAACCTTTTCACTGTTATCCAGGGGATTTAATATTACCAACATCTCTTTTATGTTGGTGTGTTTTGGTCCATCCCTTCTCTTTCTAAAGACCCTG
This sequence comes from Protopterus annectens, assembly GCF_019279795.1. NCBI lineage: Eukaryota > Metazoa > Chordata > Ceratodontiformes > Protopteridae > Protopterus > Protopterus annectens. The sequence continues at coordinate 473,146,162 of NC_056731.1, forward strand.
CACTTTTACTCTCACAGACGTCATTCCCCAGATGCATGTGTAGTTTGAGAATATGAATGGAAGGGAAAATGGGAGACCTGGATTTAGATAATACTGGTAGCTCCACCAAAGCAGTTCCCTTTATACAAATCCCAAAACTGGAATCTGGAATGTCAGGAGATGTTGATTTTAGGGCAACACTGATTTTAGGTACCACTGGATCTTTCTCACATGAAGTCTAGCTAAAGAAATCACAAGAATCATGGATGCCATGAATCACAGTATCCTGAGAAATTCCCTTGCTGAAGTCTTGGGCTGAGTGGAAAAAACTCAGGAACAGATCTAACACAGATCTACTTTTTCGTGTGGAATAAAAGCTCTTTGAACTGAGGTATATGAGAGACACCCCAGAAAAACAATCCTATGAGAAGGATTCAAACAAAACTGTTGAATATTCTCTTGGAATGCCAGTCTATGATTGAGATCTCTCACTCATGTGAGAGACTCCTGACACTTTGAAAAATACTCTGCAAAGATAAACAAGTCATATAAATAAGGAGAAATGCAAATATATTGCAGTCTGCAATAAGCTATCACTGGGACTAAGCATTTTGTGAACACCTCACAGCAGTGGAAAACCCAAAGGATAAAGGAGAGAACCAAAAGTGTAATAAAGACACAGAAAATTTTAATAAATATTTGAAATCTGAGGTTACAGGAATGTGATAAGTGTCATTCAAATCTACAGTTACTAAGAAACTGAAAGTTAGGAAAACAGTGGTAACAGTTCATCAAGGAATAGCATTTTGAATTTTGGGAGTTTTACAAACTGATTTAGAAAGGAAAACTGTAGCACTGGTCTTTGCGAGGCTTCCTTCTTCGGCACTATAAAGATTCTTGAATTAAAACCTTTCCCCTATCAGAAAAAAGGGACATCATCTATCCCCCTCCCTGAGTCCAGAGATACTGAATGACAGAAGGAAAAAAAGCAGTTTGATCTGGTGGATGAGGAAGAGGAGGAATCCACTGCCATCTGTATCCTTGACGTATCACTCTCAGAACCCATTTGTCCATGATGATCTCTTGCCAGAGAGAGAAATGGAGATGCAGATTTTGGGGGAGATTTAAAGGCTTGCCAAGGTGGGATGGACGTTATCATTTGCTGATAGTCATTCAGACTTGTGGGACTGTCCTTGTTTCTGGAGGCTACTCCTTTCTTTTTGGAGCTTCTCCGCCATTATTTTCTGAATGTCAACTTGATGTAATCTTGTTTCTGCTTATTTTGCTTTTTTATAAAAGGGTACTGAAGTAGGTGTAAAACTTTTAACAAACTTGGAGAAGGAAGACTGAAAAATCTGAGTAAACCCCTAAATCAATTTCCCTCCCTAATCATACTTTTTCAGGATGCAGCATCAACAGGCCTAAAAAGAGCCTCTCTATCTAAAGAACAATTCAATATTTTGGTTTCAGTATCCTAAATTTTGAGCATGTCACCATGAAACCTTACTACAGTTCAAGTAAGAGCTACTCGGGAAGAGGCATCAGCTAAATCATAAGCACACTTCAAAGAGTGTTTTGTGACTTGAGACACAGAAGTAATATGGGAATCCAAAGAAAAATGTCCCTCAAAAGAGGTGAAAGTAGCTGCAATGTTTCTCATACTCTCAAAAGACACAAGCAAAATCTAACATATATGGACAGTTACGTATTATAAAGATAAATGTGGCAGAGGAAATACACTTTTCCTCCTCTTCTGTCCAAAGCTTTCCCATCCTTATCAGAAAGGGATGGATTAGGATTTATCAAATGTTTAGCAATGGTAAAATTTACCGAAGAAATCTTTGTAGGATCAGATTTGGGATAAGAAAATAAAAATGTATAAGATTTGGGAATGTTATACAACCTGTTTTCTCAGAGGTGGGAGGCTGCTCTGTCAGGCAAGTTACAGGCTGTAAAAAAAAAAAAAAAAAAAAAAAAAAAAAAAAAAAAAAATCCTCCAATGCAGAAAGTAAAGGAGACACAGGAAATGGGTCAGGAAATTTCAGTTGTAATAAATCTTAATATTTTTTTAAAAATAGTGAAATATCATTATGTTCCCACTGCAACAGTTGGTTCATTGTAAATACCGTTTCAGAAAAAAATTCTTCTAAGGAACTTTCAGAAGAAGCACTCTCCTTAGAATCCAAATCTGTCATCTGTGAAGAGAGAACAGAAGTTGTTCCCTAAAAAACACTTCCCTGTTCATTATACTGGAAATCTTCAGAAACTGAAAAATTCAGGTTTGTCTTACCAGTAAAACCAGAATGAGAGTGGTTAAAACCAGAATGAGAGTGGTTAAGAGTCTGAGCTATGCCAAAGAAATCATTCTTGTCTAAAGTAACTGAGACAGAGAAAGACAAATGTTTAAAGCCAAAGACAAATCACGGACTTACAGTCCTGAATTGTCAACTGTTGAATACCATGACACCAAGAATGGCCCGGATGTAATCGGTCCAGACAATCTTAACTTATACCCACAAGTCTTACACTTTCTAAATCCCTGTTTACCCTATTTCTCCACATTCAACAATCACAGAGACATTATCTAATGTAATTGCTAAGAAGCAAGCGCCTGTAAATGAGAAGGAAAGACAGAAGAATAGGCCTCAGCCAAAAGATGTGAAAGTGTAGGAAAGGATAACAAGGCAATTCAGAAAGGATGGAAATGCCAGCAAATATGAGAGAACACGAAATATAACAAAAGATACTGGCTAACAAAATAATAACTCAACCAAATGCTAACTGCACAAGAAAAAAGCCAAAGACATTAAATTTGTTCCCTAGTTACTCGAGCTCAGAGGATACATCATTGCCTTAATAGAGGTAATGAGATCTGGAGGATTCACCAACTGGGCAGGGTTGTGGATAGGAAGGAGCTTGAGTTTGTTGCCTTCACTAGTGGGCACCAAAGGCACCAGTCCTTTTGCTCCAATGTCCAGATAGCAGTTGAGAAATCTGAACTTTTCTAGGGGAAGAAAAGTCATCATGCTAAATGTATTCAGAAAACATTCAAGAAACAGACACTGAGTGGGTTGTAGATTGCATTTCTTGAAGTTTAGAGTAAACACTAGGTGGAGAAAGAGGTCAGTTGTGAACTACAAGTTGTGGAGAATCTTTTGAAATGAACTTGCCTGAATTAGAAAGTTATGCAAGTAAGAATAAAAATGTGGATACCTTGGAGCCTGCAGGAGACGACGACAGGCTAGGCACTTTGTGAAAATCCTTGCTGCCATGAAAAGCTCTATAAGGTAAAGGAGTAACCTGAAAACGATATACCAAGGCACAGAATCTTGAGAATTTTCTGAAGTCTGTATGATAAGGGATATCCAGATAGGCATCCTTAAGATCCAGGGTAACAAAAAGAGCTTGGGGAAATAAAAGAGGAAAAAGAGTTTGGAGAGTTAGCATCTTAAATACTGGTACTCTTAAATAAGTGTACAGATTGGAAAAGTTCAGTACTGGTCTCCTTGTCCCTTCTTTTCTTAGGACAAGAAAAGCCTGGAGTAGATTGTTTTTTTTTTTTTTTTGATGGGAACGAATAAGTAGAAAACAATATGAGGGATCGGATGTTGATTTGAGGAGGCCTGAGAAATTCCTGAATGTATTGGTCCAGTATGATCTGGACCCACTCTTTATAATGTCCAAAACCCAAGCATCAGATGTTATTGTTCTCTAAAGGGGAAGGCAGTGAGAGAATCCTTCTGAAAGGTTGAGAAGGGACAGGACAGGGTAAAGGGAGGGAAGTAAGGGGGGAAGAAAACAGTCAGAAATTGTAACGTTTGCCTGGAAAGGATCCTTTGGATCCTTTGAGATCAGATTTTTTTCTTATCAATTTTTATTAGAATATTTATTTCCTTTCTGCTGAGAAGTTTTTGGACTTTGTGGGAAAAGGGGCCAGATTTGGATGGGTAGTTCTTCTGGAACTTAGGAACTGAAGAAATAAAAAGCTACCTGAAACCTTGTGTCATCTTTTCCCCATTCCTCAAGTTGTTTATGTATTTCTGCAGAACAGGATCCAAATAGGTTATCCTTGTCAGAAGGAGCATCCAGTAATTTGGCTTTAACATCATTAAGTATAGACTGGAAATGAAG